>NC_051433.1:28868783-28892947 GCF_001649575.2 Kryptolebias marmoratus | reverse complement strand
AAAATTAAACGAAATAAACATTTGAAATATATGAGTTTGTATGTAATGTATGAATATAATATACAAGTTTCACTTTTTAAATGGAATTACTGAAATCAATCTACTTTTTCATGATATTCTAATTTTATGACCAGCACCTGTACATCAAGACATTTTCAGATTTTACTTTTCATGTAATTTGTAATCCTCCATCTGCTCTTTTTTTTTTTTCTACATAAATAATCAACATGTTGTTATGATTACATAAAAGCACACAAAAGGTTTCTTCCAAGATTTTGTTTGAGTGTATCTTTTGCAACCCAAACCACAACTATCTCACAATGCTAATTTGAACTAAAATGCAACACAGGAACTGATCATTTGTGCAAATAAATCCCAACCTGCACTGTTTTTTGTTATACAATAATGTGAGAACATTAAAGAGCAACATGAAACCTCAACAAACAACTTGCAGCACAGAAACTGTATTTCCAGAACCAGCTGTCATTTTATTACGAACGCACGCCGGTTTTTCCACGAGCTGAACTCCCAGCTGCTGAGGAGCTGCACCCACGCTGCTGAACGCTTCCCTCTTGTTGCTTCTCACCTCAACACAACACTCTTCAGATGAGCGTGGGATGAGTTTTGTTGGAAAAGTTTCTGATAAACGGTTGCGTGGGTTGAGTTGGAGGCTCTTTAGGTTGAACAATTGTCCTCAGAGCAGATGTTTTGCTCTAACTGACAGGAGCTGCCATAATTTCTGGCTTTAAGCTTGCAGTTTCAAATTGTTTGGCTTTTGTCATTTATTGTCAAAAGTTTTGTACAGTTTTCTTCTGTTGGTGACATTTTGCTTTGTTTGTTTGGGCGTTTTCAGTAAAAGACTTTTTAGAGTGTTCCAAAAGAATAAATGAAACTGAAATAGTTAATCATTTCTTTAAAACTATGAAATGCAGGTCAAACTATTTCACACCTAGAATTGTATGGATCATCAATTAAGCAAGACAAAACAAACAACAAAAAAGAATCTTACACTTGTCCTCAGAAGCATTTCATTATTGTTGGCTGGAAAAATAAGCAAAGCTGGATGTGTTGTGCTGACAATGTGACACAGATGTGTGGTCAGGGCAGGCATAGTGAAAAATGACAATTGAAACAAACAACAATAAAAAAAAACAAAGCCAACATTAAAATTTGTTTTGTATTTTGTTGATGTTACTGTATTTTCTGCATAATTACATACATTTTTATAACCTCAAATTAGCTTAATTTGCTCATTTTCTGATCAAATGTCATTCTCTGCCTCCCTGCAGAATCCAACACAGGTAAATCTGGGGATGCTCATTCCTTGTTGTCAAAATGTTTTTGACACTTGTTTTATATTTGGTATTTGTTTTTCAACAGAATTGCTCATGTATTTCACACATATTTAGTTATATTTGAGTTTCAGTCTTATTAATCTGATATGAAACTGTAGTAAAACAGCCTGAAGTGAGGTAGGCATTAATTTGCCTTTGTCTGCTAGGGGTGCCTATGAGCCCACAAAATTGTTTTTCTGCTGTTCGTATATGTTTATTCTTGATCCCAGATATCCCAGTATAGAGGTCTGGTCTTCCATCTAAGACGTCTAAGTCTAGAGCTCACAGTTTTACACTAAGGAGAGTCTCCTGACTATGTAGATCACTGATGAGGTTGATTTAGCCTGTCCTTATAATCTCATTGTTTTGGACATCAAATCCTGCCTCCTCTAGCATTATAGTCAACTGAGAGGTTCACAAGTCCACTGCTTCCACCAGCCATGTCCATGAATACAGGCTCACCCTGATATGAACTCAAGTAGCAAAGCACCAGTTCAGATCTGCAAATGCATAAATTTTGCAAAATACTAAACATATTTATCTACTTTAGAAACAGGAAGATATCATGATGTCAGTCCTTTGTCATTTAAAAAAAACTGGCTTTTCAAATGAGCGCACTTATGAATCAATTTTAAGCAAAAAATCACACATTCACCAGGTGGGCAAACACATATAGTATGTGCTTAAACACATCAATCAGGTATAAGTACTATACTGGTGCAGTATCTAATTATTTGAACAATGTGTGTTCGATAGGGCAACATAATGCAGCTTTTAAAAAGTATAGTGTATAATTTTAACAAAAATATCTAATTTGGCTGAAGACCTGAGGTGTTTTGCTACTCGTGCGTGTGGGTGTGTTAACTGTGTGAAGTACTTTGAAAATGAGGGCCTTTTTCAAAACTGTGTCTAAGCAATTTAAAAACCTTAAATTAAATGAAGAACTGTATTTGCAAAAATAAAAAATAATGAAAAAAAAACTAACTCTGTTGCTTCTATGCAGATGAGTCCCTTTGTAAATGTATTTCACTTCTTCCCTAACATAACAGTGAGGATGTTAGACATAACCAGAATGCTTTTAAAAATCTAAGTATCATATGAAATTATAAAGAACTGACTTTAGGAATAATGTTATTTGTGCTTTTATTGACATAAAACTGGAAGTGGAAGGGACCTCCAACTGGAGAAAGAGTGGTTTTAGAGTGGTAGGGTTTTTCATAAGAACCTCAGTCTTAACAGCCATGCTGCCTTCCGTCCAACTTTTACATCACTGAAGTAAGAGTGTGCATATTGATTCAGATATTAATAATATCAATAAAAATGTTGGTATTGGGTTATATCAACTCTAGAGTGACAAGATCAATACATGTTTCTCTCCTCTACAGTATGTTTGTTCCATTCCAGAAGTGCAATTCTGCACTGGAGTCGGGAGCAAGCAATAAAATCAAATGTAAATATTGGACAAAACAAGCATGTCAGATAATTTAGTTGGCTCCAAGTACACAACAGTTTCAGAAATGATACTGTAGTGTCCATCTTGGAGAAAACTGTCACACATCCTGAAGGCTCTGTCACCTTCCCCCTCCTGGAAGGGACTTTCACCTATTTTCCTCCCTGTTGCATCTACAGAAACCGTAAATAAACCGTTTTGATAACCTTAGTAGGGTGTCAAAGGTGATGCTCAGAGAGGAGTATCCCCAGTAGCAGACTTTGCATCTTCAGTCCAGACATTAAAATGCACAACACTGTTGTGACAGCAGAAAGAGCTGTCACACAAATGCTTTTTTACAGCTTTGGTGGAACCAGTTATGAATCTCTGTTCTTCACATAAAGCAAACTGAAAGATCTGGTTTTTTTTTTCTAAGTACACAATTTATTGTTCACAAATGTATGTAAATCTGTGTTAGTGAGCATTTCTCCTTTGCTAAGATAGCCCATCCACTTCCCAGGTGTGGCATATCTGGATGCTGATTAGACAGCATGATTATTGCACAGGTGTGTCTCAGGCTGGCCACAATAAATAATCACTCTAAAATGTGCAGTTTTATCAAACAGCACAATACCACAGATATTGCAAATTTTGAGACAGGGTGCTATTGGCATGCTGACTGCAGGCATGTCCACCAAAGCTGTTGTCTTTGAACTGAATGTTTATTTATCTACCATAAGGCATCTCCAAAGATGTTTCAGAGAATTTAGTAGTATATCCAACCGGCCTCACAATTATAGACCATGTGTAACCACACCAGCCCAGGACCTCCACATCCAGCATCTTCACCTCCAAGATTGTCTGAGACCAGCCACCCGGACAGGCAGTTGACCAGACTCTGGGATGTGCTACTCTGTTCATCATAGCATCCAAGTGAAAGATGTTGGTGTAACAAGAGTGACACAGAAAGGTTGTAGCATATATTGCTTCTTAAAAGACTCTGAATTGAAACGAGAAATCAGAACTGGACTCGTTCAAATTCAAATGATGCCCAACTCTGCTGTACTGTAACTGTAGCCAGACAACCCAGACAAAAACACAGAGGAGATAAAAATTCTATGACAGCTTCAATCTCTGAAGTCCTGATCTCTGTTTGCGTTTATGTCAGTTTTTTCGCAGTGTTGTATAGTTTACTTTCAGGCTGCTTATTCTTACAGCCATACAGTAAATAATGTTGATCATCTACTGTTGTTTTGAAACTAGCTTAAAAATAAACTGATACATCAAGTATTTTTCATAACTAAAACTTGTTCAATTCAGCACAATCATTATAATTGAGAAGGTCAATCCATCCTTCTATCTATTTTCTTTACCCACTTCAGAACCATGCACACAAACACTCACACCTAAAATCTAGGGCTGGGCAATATATAAGTGTGTCTGAGATATCAAGAGTTTTACCAGATGCAATATCAAAAATGACTATATTGCGAATATTTAGTATAAATTTTAATGGCTAGGAGTTTACCTTCTCCCAGCTTCTACAAAAACATTGTAGCTCACTCCCTCCGCCATCCTGAAAACCCTGGCAGACCTCCTCCCCCTCTCCTGCTATGAAACGGAAGCAGTCTCTGGTTTTGTTTTTGAAGTGAGGGAAAAAAGTTAGCAAAGTTTCAGAGACTGTAAATGTGCTACATTTTTTGAAGAAAAACAGAACTGAGTCTTTCATTTGAGAGTGGTTTAGATTTAACAAGAAAAACTTTGAATAACCTCAGTTTAATAAGCCATTTTAGAAATTCATAGTGACGTAATGTCACGTGATGCGGTCAGAACTCAACCGGGATAAAGAAAGACCCATAAGAATCAAGGTACTATATCATTTTTATTGTGAATGTTGCATTTCACTTTAAAACTCTACACTTCTGCATGACACCATATGTTGAGTTTGTTGCTGTTACCTCAACATTCTTACTACACAAATGTATGTATGTGTGTATAGAACTGGAGCTCAGACATTTTGTATATGCCGATGGTGCTGAGGCTGCTGAATGTATCAGTCTGTCTGATGTGCGTGTTTGGTCAGTTCAAAGGTTTACTCAACTCCCACTTGCAGATACATTTGTAGCCTCAGCACTTTTGGCATATTGTTTTCTCAAAACAACAACAAACTGAACATATGGTGTTATTCAAAAGTGTAGAGGTTTAATATTAGCTAGTGTGCTATCTTTCACACCATTTTATCAATTGTGTTGTTTTATAAGCCAGACAAATGATAAAAAAGTAAGTTTTTGTGTTTTTTGTGGGTTTGGGTTTGATTGTGATTTATTTCTCTTTCTGGTTTGGTGTCATCAAACAGTACAGTACAGTAAAGAGGACAGCTGTAAAGTTTGTTATCCCAGTGAGGAAACGAGGGTCAGGGGATCATTATTTGTGAGTCACAGTTCACCACTCATTAGGTTAAAGAACTGAATGTAACAATAAAAAGTGATTAAAGAAGAAATAAGAAATGCTGAGATACATATCGTATATCGTGATAAAGCTCCAAAATATTGCACCGTTAATTTTTGGTCATGCAAATTAGAGTCAATAACTAGCCTAACCTGTTAGGTTAGTTGTGTCTGTTGACAGTATGAGTAAACTGAAGTAACTGGGGGGAAAAAACTAAAAAAAGAAACATGGAGAAACCATGTCAATTTCACACAAAAAAGACCGGTGGGTCTTGAATCCATGACTCTCCTACTCATTTTGATCCTCTTGACTTGTTGAGAACATCTTTTTGCAAACCTTTTCTGAAAAAAGAAACAAAAAACCCTAGAAAAAAGGTAGAATTAAAAGTAGTGATAGCAGATATAGATCATTTAAGCAATCTAATTTTTTGGAACAGTTGTTCAAAAGATTTGATCTTGTGGAACCTCACTAGAGAGACATTTGTTGGCCAAAAGATTTAAATATTCAATAAGTTTGTCTCATACACAATAAAACATGGTGGTTACACTGAGCTAATACATTTTTTATAATATTATAATAAACTTAAATCTAAGCACAAAAAATAAAAATAATAAACAGGATGAAACTTGTACTTGTTATTTAAAGATATTGAGACAAATAATCCCAGTTTAGAGATTATTAACATTATATCTAATAAAAAGTGAAATGTTTTCTTGTGTCTTTTTATCTCTTGTAACCTTTTGTGTTGGATAATAGTATTATCTGAATGGAAGGATGTTTAATTTGAGTCAGTCTGTATTTGCAGGAGCTTCAGTACATTAAAGCATTTTTATTCAGAACAACAACCTGTTCAAAAAGTTAGGACTGAGATGTTTTCCACCCTCTTCCACTTTAATATCATTCCAAAACACTTTGCAAACACGCTGCTGGTTAGAAGAATTTTTAAATATTTTTGAATGTCGGGAGGGGAATCAGTGGCCATTCAAACAAAGACATGAGAAATAGTCATTCACATAAAAGTATATATGTACTCAAGCCTGGAGGTTCAGCTAACAGTGAAGTCAACAGTGGGGAGAGGTTCATGTAACAGCATCATTACTAGCTGGTAGTGATAATATCAGGTTCTTTCATATTTGATTTCATTTTTCGAACAAATTAAATCAAATAAAAAGCCAAGTAAAAAGACAAAATAGTTAAGTAGCTGCACACCTTTAAAAAATACCCTTTTCTGTATTTTTAGTTCACTTCGACTTTGCATATTTTAACACATTTTTGTCATCTTGCTTTAAAAACTGATACAGATCACTCAGTCAGCAACCAGGTAACAAAACTCCCATCAGACCTTTAATGTTTACTCAACTGCCTCAGAAAGAATGTGTCAGAGAGACAAATGAAACTAATCTGATGACATTATTTATGTGAACAAAAGAATCTAGTAGACTGATTGCTTGATATGATAATCCCAGGTCATGAATTATTAATCTGTGGGAATAATCATGCAGGCTTGTAGAGGACTGATTAAAAGGAGGTTACAATTTTCTTTTTCTAAGTTATTTGATATTTTACAGTTAATGTTGCTTGGCTTTAACTGGCTAGTAAATTGGGGCCAGTTCTCACACACACACACACACACATATATAGATACACACAAACACGTGGACAAAAACTTAAAATGTCACATCTACAATTATTTACGATCTAATGACATAATATTAATTAAACATTTTGCTACTTTCTTTGAAGTGCTGGCTCAGATACAGATTTTACAACTCCTTACACCAATAAACAACCCAACAACTTAGAAATGATGGAACAAAAAAGTAAGTTCACCCAAATATAAGTTAACCCAATTTTTTACTTAATTTAAATGTATATTATGTATCTAAACATGTACAATTTATGTAAACGTGTATGTATGTGTACAACTCATCTGTGTCTGCTATGTTTTTGGTGAGTTTGTAACCAGAATCAATGACCTTACTCATCTAGATCCACAGCGTTTCAGCTGTTTTTGGCAAGTTTGCCGACTCAGAGAGTTAGCAGCAGTCTGTCAGAGGACATGTAGGATCCGGGTTAGTTGAGACCTGGGACTCATGACTCCTGATTTAATTCAGTTTATTTATATAGCGCCAAGCCAAAACAAAAGTTGTCTCGGGGTGGGGGGGCACTGTTCAGAAATATTAACATACATTAAAAAAGGTTAATTAGTAAAAGTCATCTATCTAAGAAAACCGGCAGCTTACGTCAAATCTTTACTTCATCGCAGTCTCCAATCCTGAGCAGCATATCTTCAGTGTGAAGATTCGGCTAATTAACTTGGTGAGTCAATAACCGACCAGCTCTACTCACAGCATGCGCTGGTGTATGTGGATGAAAAAAAAAATTGGCTTCAGATCAAAGAGATGGATGATATCTTGTCTGTTGAGATTACTGTGAATGGTAAGTGATAAAACAATAAGAAAAAGTCTGACAGTATGACATTTAAAAAAAAATTAATATTACTCATTCAAACATTTCAATCCAGTCATGTTACGGCCAGTGGCCTTTGTCTTTTTTTTGTCTTTCTTTTTCAGTGTAAATTTGCAGCTTCCTACCAGCTGGCGCCACTGTGGGAACTTGCAGCCCTCCTGTGACACTTCCTGTTTCCTGTATTTTCCTTCGGCCACTTCCTGTTGCAAGCCTCTTCTCATCTGGATTGGGCACTGACTTGATTGCCCCACCAGTCCATGGAGAGCCCTTCTTATTTAAACCAGCGCTCCCACACAGACCGGGCAGCTGTATCTTTGTCTGAGCAGCTTGCCTCTCTGTTGGGTGGTTTTTGAATGTTGTTCCTCTGAATACTGTTGTGTAACTGTGACACTTTGTAAACTGCTTAATGCTGAATGCGTTACTAGGTTTTGTCCAAGTTGGTGGTTCCTCTGAAGTAGCTTATGGCTTGTTAGGTGCTGTTGCTGTCTGCAGCATCAGGACTAGGACTGTGAACTAAAGTCATCTGTTTTGTTTTTCTTTGGTTGAAAAACTTTAAGTTGTATCTCTAGTTTTTAAGATTTATGTTTTGACTCTCGTAGATTGTATTTTGACTATTGTCATTTTTTTTTCTTTGTTCAAAAAAAAACTGGACAATAAAACACTAAATATTTTCTAAAACTGTCTTATATCTGGTTTTAATGACATTGCAGCTTTTATTCTGCAATAATACTTCTTTGTATTTATGTATTTTTGTTTCTGTGCACAGATTGAACATTTATTGTTCTGGTTCTAAAACTGTGACTGCACATAAGAAGCTGACGGAGTCAGTTTTTATTCTTTTAGCAAAGTGCAGTTCTTATCACATACCAAGGAGGTTATGTGTTCAGTAGTGTTGGTTGTTTGTCATTCATTCATCTGTTCACAGGATTACTGAAAAACTGATGAACAGATGTTGATGAAGTTTTCAGGAAATGTTGGGGCTGTCACAACAAACAAGTGAATAAATTTTGGTGGTCACAGTCTTAGTGTTACTATTTTTTTAAATTGCCCTATGACCTTGGTAGAGGTTTACGTTCTCCAAGTCCCTCTAGTTTAGTCGTTATTTTGAAAGAAAGAAACAAAAAAAAACAAACACTCAAAATAAAAATCTAGCTACAAAATGTCATAAAAACTAAGCTCTATATTTTGACACAGTGACTAAGAAATCTTTCTTTTTTTTAAATACATGTAAACCTAGAGCTTATTTATTTTATGCTTTCTCCCAGTTACAGTTAAACTTAATTCACTTTTAGTGTTATTGAGCCTAAAGGGCACCTGAAAATCTTTCTTACTCCAAAAGAGGCATGTCATGAAAGAGAACATTAGCCCTTTTCCCATGGGCTTGACTCGCCCCTCCTTGAGTATGCAGGTTACAGGCAAGCGATGCGGTGCCATGCCTTCCCGTTGATTTCCTGTTGTCATTGATTGGACAGGGAGCCACGTCACTGGATAAGTCATGGCACCGACTGCTTCAAAACCACCATTTCCTACAGCCACAGAGACTTGCTTTTATCTATTTTTTTTGTAATCTAAGCCTTGTAAGCCTTCTCTAGCTCATTTAACTTATGCAAGACTAACTATAGCCCAAGCACTAGGCATACCATGAGCTCAATGTCCTGCATTGATGGGTGCTGCCAAAAAATGTCATCAGAGGAGTGTCAAGCTTTGACACTGATCTCACCCACATAAAAAAAGGAGCTTGGAGCTTAGGAGCTTGTAGAGAACAAGAAAAACACAACTTATGAATTATATGGTTCTGTTGCTAATCCATTGTTGATGTACATCCAATGATTACTTTCTGCAAGTTTCTTTAAAATGCAACCAGTGGTTCATTGGATATTTTGGTCACAGACAGCCACAGGAACACACACCCACGCACACACACAAACACACACAGGCAGAGGCAGGTGATAATGAAACCTTTTGCCTCAACAATTTTGATGTCAAGTAACAAACCTGTTTTAGAGTACAAAAATCTCATCCTTTTGAAAAGTCAATGAAATCCATCTTTTTTTTTTTTTACAATTACTACATTTCCAAGAACCATAAAATAGCTTGTGCACAGACTTCTCTTCTTAAAAACAGGTAAAACATCTCATCACCAAAGCCCTTAAATTAAATCTGAGTATAATTTCTAGAATTCTGCAGCCGTTGCTACCCCAGGTGGCTGGGTTGACCTATTCCTGCTAACACTGACCTAGTTATAAAGTATGACATGCCATTATGTTTCTTTAACAGTCACTGAGATGGGAGGTGGGTAATATAGGTGCTACTGTTGATATTCCCTTTTTTCCTGTCTTTATTTCACACCCAATCTCAATTTTGATCCTAGACTCAATTCTTATTCCCACTCATCTCACCTGTAGCATTTGTCTGGCCTATGTTAGGAGAATACTTGCTTATGAGTTTGGAGTAAGAAAATGAAGAGCACTGACAAAGATTATAAAAATAACAGTAATAATGGTAAAAAAAAAGTCCACTTTAATGGTCTTTAATCTCTTTGACTTTGCTCGTTAAAATCCTTGTCAGTTTTCCTATTCTTTCAAAGTTCCACTATCAGTATGAGAGTATTTTTGTCTCTTTTTTTGCCTTTGCTGCTGATAAATAAAACCTAATAAGAGTCCCCCAGGAAAAGAAGGTGGCACTGATTCTAATATGAATTTAACTGAGATGTACTGTGTGTTTGTGCCCTCATGTCTGTGTATGTTGGGAAGAGAGGGAAGAAAGATGCACACAAATAAAAGAATGCTAAATTTGACAGATGATTAAGTCTTTTTTGAGGTGATACAGAGAAAGAGAGAATAAGCAGGAGCTGGGAATGGTGATTACATCAAAACCAAATTTAGATTATTAACATTGCTGTTTTATCCTATCACCCAGTCACAGAACCTCTAAAACAAAGCTCATAACCAACTGTAAGTGTTGTGGACACACACAGGCCACAGGGATTGATGGCTCACAGTGGGGCTGCAGGGTTCTCACAATCAACATTTGAGAAATAGTACAGATGAGGTACTTGTCAAGTACAGGTTGCATCCCTGACATGCTTGGGGTGTGGGAAAACTGTCACATCAGCTCATAAAAAATGTATGTTTGGTGGTAGTACAAGAAAGTCAAATATATTTGGATTTGTAGAGAACAGAAATAGCAAGAGTGGAGTACTTGTGAAAAACTTTTATCACAAGAATTGTACAGTGATTGTGCATTACTTGTGCAACTTACTGTCATTGCATAGCTCATACTAGCCATGCACCTGATTCGGTTCACGTGTACACAGTAAGTACAGGTTTCATACATATTGTATATGCAGGACCAAAAGTCTGCTGGTCTAAAGACATGCAATGGCGTACAAGTGTCAAGTACAGTTTGACCAAAGTTTTCCCTGTAGACTACCCTGAGAAACACTTATGGCAGATTGTGAGTGAGTCTAAAGCATAGTATGTCACTGGGCTGTGACTGTTGAGGACTCCTGTCAGGACTGTGAAAAAATGGGTCAATTTTCAGTTGCAGTCTCACTGAATTCTAGGAGTCCACCTTGGCAGCTGCTCCCACATTTATAACTTATTTTACTAGAGTACACTTTAGAAATTAAGATAGGCAGATTTGGACCAGTTTTTTGTTTTTATAAACATCATTTATCATCTGCATGGTTAGACCTGGACATTCAGGTTTGTAGCCTCCAATGTTTTCTGACATAAGGAGACCTCCTGTGCTGGTGACAAAATACACCTTTGAACTAAATTGAGAAGAGTTTGAGACACTCGTTATTTTTAACACAGTATACATTTTGATTAAACTAAACAAAATTTGGTCAAATTACAGTGAAAGAACATTTGTGCAGCTCAGCTACTGAACTGTTGGAAGAGAGGTTGTGTCCATAATATGTGCAGAAAGATGGTTACATCAGATCAGTTTGACATGAGTCATTCTCTCACAGCAAGACTATGCATCCAACAGACTGTTTTCTTTTTGATACTGAAATCTAAAATCTAATAGTACATACACAACATACAAGAGACATCTATAACCTTGTTATAACCAGAAAAGTTATGTAAATGTTGCAACATTTAAAAAGAACTTGAGGACAATCGTAGATCTCCATTCTGGTGCAATTTTATTTCAACAAAATTCCCAGTTGGACCGTACAGCATGTGTAGTTCTCGGCCTTCACCATACTTGTTTTTCAAACAAAACAAAAACATCACACATGTCATGAACTTTTTCTACTCCCATCATGCATCGCGTTGCTCTTAAAGAAATACTATTATAACCAAAACTATTAAGTAAAATAGAATACCTTCAGCAAATATTCAAACATAACCTAAATAAAATTGTTTAAATCAACTACTAAATTAAATAAATGCTTAACCAATAAAGTCAACACACTGTGCATTAAACATTATCACATTCTTAACATTTTTTCAGGACTCTACATAAACTCACTCAGATTAAACAGTCATGATTTAATTGCACAGTGACTCAAATTTATTTTGTTTTATTTGTAACAAAATGTATCATGTGTAACATTCATGTTATGCTATACGCACTGATTTCCTGATACAATCTCCTTCACACACACACACACTTCGCCTTTCATCGACAGGTGATTAAAACCATTACATTTGTTTATGACTGTTTCTATGGATGGAAAATATCATGGTTTTTCAACTTTACAATCACATTTACTTTCTTCCCCCACATTTATTGAGATATTATTATTATTATTATTATTATTATTATTATTATTATTATTTCAAACATATTCAAATAAACATACAGAGACCTGGTACTGGTACTTGGTGTGGGGAGATGGCACATTTGAATCTTTTTGGCAGAACATCCTTCTCTACCTGTGTGAGCAGGTAGAGAATGAGTTTTTCACCCACTGATCCTAGACCACATTTCTGGCCCTGTTGTCAAGGTTTTGCTTGAAATGTAAGCTCTAAATGAAGAAGTTGTTCTCTGTTGAAGTACTATGTTCTTTTGTTGTTGTTGGTCCTTGTTCTTCTGATGTTATAACCTTGATCTCCTGAAATCCACCACTGTGTCATTGGTGTTACAGTGAAAGAAGCTCCTGCCTCACCTATCCCTGAAGGCATCTCTCCATTCCTGATTTCGTCCACTGCCTCATACCTGCCACAAAAATCATACTCTGACAAGGTAATTTTCCTGTGCTTTCAGTATTTTCTTTGAAACACCACAAAGAATGATGGTGATACTTGAGATAGCATCATAACTTGTTAAAGCAGATATGGGCATCTGAAGAGGAAGCACAGTGGTAATCATCAGGAAGGTTTAGCGGTCTCTTACCTTGGACCTTAACAGTCACACAGTGTACAAGCCCGGGGTCAGTGGGGCGATTTCTGCTGCTGATACATGGCTGAGCCCAAGCTGGTGTAAGTTGTGTTTGTGTTTTGACAGTATCTGTGTGTGAGTGTGACTAGGTTGTAAATTAAGGGCTTTGCACACTTGGCTACCTTGTAGTTTGACAATTACAGCTGTGTAGATAAAAACAGTGTAAGTGGACTCAAGAGGAATTCACACGCTCATAAGGATGAAAGAAAGCAGGAAGGGGCTTCTCAAAGAAAAGGTGGATTTAGACGCAGTGGACTGTGTAAAAACACATAAAACAATGTACAGGTTTTTTTTTTTTAATTTTAAACAAAAAGGTATGACTGTGACACCTAATTGATCTTAGCCTACACAAGAATTTTTACAACTTAGTGAATTTCACAGATATTGAATTAAAGTTTGGTGCAGTAGTAGCTGAGAGTAGAGTCATCCTGACAACACTGTGTAGACATATCTTCATCGACAACTGATTAACTGAAACACCTTTCAAGCCAATCCCCTTCAGGATGGTCGCCTCAGCCAAGTAATCTGAGAAAATTCATGGCTTAATTTCAGTCAATTTTACAGATAGTGTGTTAAAATTTGTTGTGATATTAGCTAAGAATAATTTACAACACATACTCCAAGTCATACTCATTGTGCAAGATATTTGTTTAAACCTTTACCATTATATGTTGGTATCAACCAATAATGACTGTTAGCAAAGTATGCATGATGGATTTTATTGAAAGACTGAGAAAGTAATTATTGGCTGTACATCTACAACTGGTTAGACTTTGGAGTCATCCAAACTCAAGATGGCCACCACAGCTAATCAACATTTGCCAACTCAGTTTTTCTGATATTCAGCTAACATTTGATGTAGTAGTAGATGAGAGCCATTCACAACACAAACTCTGAGCTTCACAGCTTCAATATCTACAATATTGCATTAGATTCCTTGAAGGAACGCATATCACCCACCATATCATTCCTTCAAGGAATGCCTTTAATGTAGTGCTGTTTTGAGCTGCCGCCTGTCTTGGCCAGGACATTTTTCTCAAACAGATTTTAAATCTCAAGAGTTCTGATTTTTTTTTTCCTGTTAAAGAAAGGACAAATAAAAAAAACACTTCTCACTTTAATTTCAAACCTTATCCTAAACATGCATGGCATAGTGGGTGACCTCCAGCTGAATTGGACTCCATCGTTCTCAAAAAGATGGACTGTGAGACATTTCACTCTCAGAAGGAAACTAAATAAAAAAGTCTCAGTTAAAACAAAACTTTTTCCTCTGATCTAATTTCAGCATTTGATGGTTTGAAATGTACTATCAGTGGAGCAAAGGTATGCACACAAACACATCATAGTTAGAACAGAAGATACCCACTCCTGCTGCTGCTTCAGGAAAAATACAACCAGCTACAATTCTAAGCAGTCACAATTTTACAGATTCAACTCTGAACATGAAACAAGACAATGAGTGATATGATGCTGGTGTCCAGTGTGTGTGTGTGTGTGTGTGGGTGTGTGTGCCAGTCTCTCATCAAAGTAGCTTAAAGAACCACTGGATTAATTTTATTGAGACTCTTAGAAAATAATCAATAAATCTACATCCACAACTAATTTATTTTGACATCTACCTGATTTAATATGAGTGCCAAATAACCAGAAAAAACTTGAGGCTTGAACTCAATCAGTTTTACATATTTTGAGCTAAAATTTGGTCTGCTAGTTAGAGCTGCAACGATTGGTCGACATAGCTGACTACAAAATTTGTTGTATACAGAGCTAAGAATAAACTGCTTCCATAATAATGAACTATTTAAATGTTTTTTTGTAATTGCAATGCAAGACCAAACGTCTGGGGACAGTATCATCTCTGTTGTCTGCTAAGACTGCTTACAGTTTTCTAACAAAGAGGAACATCTTTTGTCAAATATTTAATCAGATACATGGTTTTTTTGGCTTATTAAAGGGCTGAACTGCAATAATACATTTATGAATTCCTTTTTTTGTATAAACCAATAACTGTTTTTTTGTTTGTTTGTTTGTTTTATTATTTGAAGCCCATTTTAAAATTTTGGACTTACAGACCCACTCATACAAATTTTTGTTTACATATTTGCACTTTTGTTTAGGCAAACAAGATCACTTACATTTTAGTCTGTACAGACTAATGTGTTTTACTTTTGGTAATGGTCACATTAAGTAAAATAATAAATACCTTTGATTAGTTTCAGATTCATGTTTCACAGGTTATTATTTGAATTTGCTGTGGAATGTTGTATTATAATTGTGCAGAGTCATCAAGGCGATGTTCACATGTGGGCAACTAAAGCAGGTGGAGTAAAACATGAAGTGGACCCCAGAGCAGGAGATGCACACACAGGAAGAAGAGACTAATAAAATAAACATTGACTAATTGAAAAATGCTTGACCAATTAGCCGACTACCAAATTAAACATTAGTTG
Source organism: Kryptolebias marmoratus (assembly GCF_001649575.2). NCBI lineage: Eukaryota > Metazoa > Chordata > Actinopteri > Cyprinodontiformes > Rivulidae > Kryptolebias > Kryptolebias marmoratus. Next base: position 28,877,423 of record NC_051433.1, on the reverse strand, counting down.
CAGCCCTGGAGTTGTAACTGAGACTGACACCCAACACAATCTGAGCGCAAACAGATTGAGCAAGATTGTTAATATTTTACCAAAAACTATTTGCAGTCAACTCTCTCTGTTAGCTAAATATCTCATGAACCACTAAATGGATTATGACACAGCTGAAAAAAAAATCATTAGATGTACATAAACTGATTTTGTTTTTCAATCAATCCAATTCAAGACAAGCACCACAGCAAATGAAAGTTAGCCAACACATAAATGGCTCTAACACAATCAAAATTACAGACACTGATGTGGTAGTAGCTGACAGTCCTTCACAACACGTACTCAGAGTATAACATCTTGCAAAATGTGCATGTTGAAAATCTTAAGGTTTGACAAAATCAGCTATAAATCTCATTTTCCAACGTAAGATGAAAACTCTGGCTTGAAAAGCCACAGGTGATATGTAATGCTTGGCCTTCAATTATTAACATGGTTATTGTGGACACAAGAAGTTAGGGTAAGGGTTAGTCATTTCATAGTAAAGGAAGGTGGAAAAATCCCTTTACAGAAAATTGCCCACTAGGGAATAGACAGTCTGATTTTCTAAGCTGACACAAAGCATGCTGTATTGATACTCTTACATGTTATTTCCATGACAGCAGCATGGAATTGCACAGAGAAAGCTGCCAGAAGCACTGAAAGACAGAATTGTTGCCATGGAAACAATAAAGCTATTGTGTGAGCTTCAGCACGTGCTTCACTTCTCTTCATCTTTCCGAAGTTAAGGCAACCCTACAGTTAAAGCACTTAAACCTATGAAAATTCCATTGGTTTAAATCAAAATAAGAAATTAAAAGATAATGTAATTCATCTCATACTCACCAATTTTATTGAAGAAATAAACTCAATAACAGGCTAAACTCAGACTCACTCAGTACTGTAAGCAGTCTCTTAAAAATAACTCATAAAAATCAGCACAACATCATAATGTGTTACAATAAAACCCACATATACACACAGAGGATACAGTAGCTGTCTTGTGAGGTCCCTGAGAGGATCTCAATGATACATTCTCAGGTGATGAATGAGAGGAGTGAGTCAAGCCCTTCAAATGGGCCATAATCTCCTCACATTGATTTTTGCTTTCATGCAGACTGCCACTGAGGAAACAAAGCTATCGCCTATGGTAACTGGAAAATACACCCATCTTATTGCATATACAGTGGCCTATATACAAGTGAACTAATGCATATTTAGGTGAGGAGAACACTGGAATTGCACGTGGGTCACAAAAGGAGCCTTTACATGGTCCATTAATCCTAACCCAAGGTCCAATCAGAATGAACAGGCCTCGTGTAACCAGATGAGACCACACTGATTTGATCTGAATCAGAATTAATTTTTAATCAGAGAATGTCAGTGTTATCGACCGCATCTTCATCTAATCGTTCATGTGTGTCTGGAATAAATATGTTGAATCTGCTGATTCTGGTTAACACGTGACGAGTTAAAGTTCCATCTTGGTGTCAAACGTGAAGACTTATTTTGGTTATTTTGAACTGGGTTTCCGTGAAAAGTTAAGAATAAATAATATCTTACCTATTGTAGATAGCTTCTTGAAGAACCTCAGTTTGACAAAAAAAGAGTTTAAGTCTAACACCTAGTTACCGTTGCCCACAGCTAAGACCATGTTGCTCATTGCCTTCTTAAAACAACTCCATTCACAAAGACTTCATGCAAATGCTATTTTAAACACATTTACACCGCTGTCACTTTCTCATTACATGGTTCTACACATAGAAGTCTGAAATTAATTACAAGCAAAAATAGCACCAAGAGTACCAATGTGTGGCACTTCTGGAGCATCAGGGTCACATCCAGAAGGAGTTTCTGATTCTTTCTACTGAAAGAAACATGTAATGTGAAACAGACAGCAGTGTAAAAAAGGGACCCACCTTGGCAATCACCACCACATTTATCATTTACTCTTCTGAAGTACACTTAAGAAATAAAGATTTCGACCACTTTTTAATTATTTTTTTTTTACAGTTATTATTTATCATCATGGTTCGACCTGGGCATTTGGGTCTGTAAGCTCAGATTTTTTTGTGTCATAGGTAGAGCTGCCATGCAGGTATTTGTACTGTAGAAATACAGAAACTTAATTGATAAAGGTTATAGATGAGTGGAAGATGCCCGTGACAACTCTGAAATTAGGATGAGAAAAAAAAATGTTGCACAATTTTTTAAAGCATGTTCAAAATGCAAGCAACAAGCTTGCAAGGAAATCAGGAACACCCCAAAACATTTTCAGACACTTGGGACACTTCCTCATGTAAGATACTGGCTTTACTACTAAAGCTGCTACGAATTGGCTGTTTATTTCTCCAAACTGACTTGGTTCATTTCAGACATTGTTAGTTTAATAGTTATTTATAACTTTTACACAACATTTCAATAAGTTTTCCTTTAGAAATTTTTGAAGAAATTTTTTTGATCCTTCATCTGTTGATGATTACAGTCGAGTGGTTGGCTATGGTTGTCCAAAATCAAGAAAAATTGTGCATAGTGAGATCCTGATGTATTAAAAACTTTTGTTCTAGGGTACAGGAGTTCATTTATCACGTCCCATCAAAAGGGATCTGGGTCATGATCCAGATCACCACAAACATTTATTCACTTGTTTCTTGTGACAACACCAGCATTTTCTAAATTAAAAAAAAAAAATGGTTTATTAGTTTTTAAGTAATCTTGCTGGCAAACAGATAAACAAACAAACACTAAGTATAACCTCCTTGGCAGAGGTAATTAGCAGGTTTCATTGATCATATACACACTTTTCTGGGCAGTGCAGCTTTAGAATAAAAATGATTTGAATCCCCCAGGATTCTACAACACATTAGTGCTCTCCCGTTAAAGCATTTTTTTAAATCAAAATTTACATAGTGGGTAATATTGGAATTTTTTCAGTCACTTCTCCTTGGGTCATAATGTGTTTTTTTTAACAACAAACTGATTATTGTGACATTTTTCCCAAACACCGGGACCTTAACCAGATCTCTAAAAGCACTGATGTTTGGAACAACAAACGACAGAATAAAGAGTTCTTAGTGAGCAGTAAAGGTTCCTTTTCCCTCTCCTCTTGTTTAAAGTCATCAGGGATGTTAGCCTGACTGCTGTTGAGAATGCTCCAAAAATATAAGCTAATGAGCTTGGTTTAAGATCCTGCAAGTGCTGAAATCATTTGGTGAACATTTGTTGAGAGTCAGCTGAGATGCTGCCTGACATATTGGCATTTAGAAAGTGCCAATTAATCCAGATGGAGAAACTTCAGTGAATCCAACTCTGGAGCCACTAGCAAACAGTTCATCAGAGATTCTGACTGGCTAACAATGAGCAATAGTGAAAGAGATGGTCCTCTCTGGTTCCCAAAAAACTGTTCCCACATGGTTCTGTGGAAGGCTTAGATACTGAATATGTAGATATAGGACGGTGCCTCAAAAATTGTGAGAGCTATCTGCCAGTCAATTTTTTTTAGTAGTGGATCATTGCTGTTAGGTAAAAAAAGAAAATAAACATTTTCAGTTGTTGTAACAAATTTAGAAATAACAATAAAAAAGAAAAAGCGTTATTTGGAAAATAATGCAATTGTTGAACATCACACCTTTGGCTAATTGTTAATTTACAGTCCTACCTAGTCGCTGGTTAGGGTTTCAAGAATCCGAGAACTTTAAAAACTATTAGTAAAACAACAACTAATCTTTGAAAACAAAACAAACAAAAAACACTGGAACTGTCGGATGTGTTGGAGGGTGAGGCGAACCCAATGTGCAGACACAACTAACAAAACTAAACACAGGAGCAACCAAAAACAGAACAATAAACCCAAAAGAAAAGAAACTCAAAGGAAAACTCAGACAATAACCCATATACTGCCAAGAACAATGAGAAAAAAACTGCACACTTAAATTTAAAACAAAAAACAACAGGAGTCAAGAATTACTGAAGGAGATAAAGGGTAATAACCAGTATTGCATAAACTGGTGTTTTTTTGTGTTTTTTCTTCAATTTACCAATTTGCCTTGGAATTAAACTCCAATATCAGTTACCTCAGTGGTTCTCAAACTTTTATTTAGTACCCCTCTTGTGTGAGTAATCCAATGATTACATTATGAAAGTTTTATTAAAACTGTCCAGTGGTTTATGAGATATTTTGCTAATGAGCACAGAGAGTTAAATCCAAACAGTTAATGACAAAGTTTTAGGCAAAGATTTGATGCAATGTGTAGCTCTTGGGATACATATTGGGGCTGACTTTCAGCTATTACCATCTAAAATTTTAGCCCAATATCTGTAAAACTGACTGAACTAAAAACATTTTTGTGTTTGCTAATGGTGATTAGCTATGACGGCCATCTTGTACATCCAATAATTATTTTTGGACAGTTTCAATAAAATCCACCCAGTAGTTCATGAGATATTTTCCTAACACAACAGACAGATAAATTAACTCACACACCCACAGACAACAACAAAAAAAAACTTATCTGGTTTTCGGTGGCGGTCAAGAATGAATTTACTCAATGAACAGATCATCTTTGTCATCACTGCAACAATCACTCCTGTCCCTGAGAAATTTCTCAGGAGCCGCCACTGTCAGCTAAGCTGCTGCTGTCTCATCCATGACATTCTGCTAGAAAATGTTTTTTAATCTAAATAAAATTTCCATAAATTAAAACAAAGTTAAAGCACTCATTTTTTGTAGACGTAACTTTCTTGAGCAATAGGAGGAGTCTTTCTGCAGGGACGTTGTCATATGTGAGTTGAAAAATACAAGACTGAAACTTATTAGCAGCTAAACAATCTGGCCAGCTTTGTCCCAGGGTGGCATCCTTGCGAACATTTTATCACTAACAGATGGTGGATCCCCTGGGAGGAAATGACTTACAGTGCCAATCTGAGCAAGGTTAAGATGCACAACAATAAGATCCAGCAGCTGGTAAACACACTGGAGACTTCAGTAACAACATTTGAGTTCTCCTAGAGATTTTTAATTGTTTGTTTTCTCCTCGTGGTGCTAGATTAGGTAAAACAGTCTGCGTCTGAGGAAGACTAACTGGATAATGTGCCTAAATCTTCACCCAAACTGCACTTTGTGTATGTGTCTTGGGTGGGGGTGTGGGGGTACCATTGTTACCTGTTTTTGATAGTGTTTGTTTGTCTGTCTATTAGGAAGATTACTTAAAAACTAATGAACACAATTTGATGAAATTTTCAGGACATGTCGAGGTTGTCGCAAAACAAGAAAACAGGCAAACAAATTTTGTTGGTGATCCAGATCCTATCATTTTTTAATGACCCTATAGCCTTGGCAAATGTTTGTGCTCTCCGAGTGCTTCTTGTTTTATATTAGGTCCAGACCAAAAATAGTTCTGCTTTGGTGCAGTTTCATTGTGACGGAAACATTTATTTTCTACTTTTGTGGCTTGGAATACCCAGTCCTCTTACTAACCTGGTGCCAATTAACCTAATTTATTGCAAAATGGACTTCCAGCTGTTTACTATCCATACCATTTACTTATATAGCCTTTTTTTGTCCCAAATTTTTGAGATGTGTTGCTGCCACAAAATTACCTTATTATTTCCTAAAAATGGTACAGTTTATTGGTTTAAGGATTTGATATGTTTAGTATGTTCCAATGTGAATGAATATGGCTTATAAGATTTGTAAATCATTGCATTCAGTTTTTATTTTACACAATGTTCCAACTTTTTCAAAACTATAGTTTGAGATTAAATGCCCAGAGAAGAAACTTGTCTCTCTAAAAAACTGCCAGATTGAAAAATGTTTTTTAGAACATGGAGAAATACTAAGCTATTAATACCAGTAATTTTATTCTCAATAAACTATACAATTCATAATAGTTCTGGTAACAGCTTCAAACTAGTGCAATATGTTGTTAATTGGAGTTAGAAGAGCCAGATGCATGACTAATATAAGGAAAGCAGGGGAAATAAAGCAAAACAAGGGATACAAACACAAACAGAAGACAAGTAACATTTTTTTATCACTAAGTAGTCGCAAAGCAGAAAAAGGAAGTTATATTAAATGTAACACGGAAGTAAAGTATCAGGAAATAATACCAACAAAAATTATGACAGGATTTTGATCCAGGTACTCCTACGAAGACTTAAAGTCCACTTCCAGCTGCTTTTAGAAAGAAATGACTTGATCTTGAACTTCTTCCCTTCTCTCAACTGTGCTGCAGTTAAAATCCCATCAACACAGCACACAGCTTCCTTCCCAAACGGGCCCACCTTTGGCCCTCCGCACTACATGTACCATAAATCAACACTGGCAACAAATAACATTACAATCATTCAGTAATGGATTGCACCTTTCACTGGGGGGATGTGCGTTCCATTAAAATTCAATTTAGCCCCCATACTTCCTTCTCCAAACAAGTAAAAGTGCCAGTCATCATTCTGCGATGTGGGGAGAGGCTTGGATACTTCTGGGCTGAGGAGATTGATGAGAAGAGAGATTAACACTTCATTTTCAATGCACTGGAGATAACCAGACCCTAATGAGATAAATGGACTGAAAAGAGAGTTAGAAGGAAAGAAAAAGTGCACACCGTGCAGAGACAAATTGAGAAAGTATACAGATCCAAAAGAAGAGGAAAGTGTTTTTGAGCACTGGGCAGATTTGAAATGCTTTTAGGACCTGGGACAAGAGGTGCTGCTGGAGAGGGGGTTGGAGTAGATAAGGCACCACATGGATGCTGTGTATCTAACAGGCTGAGATTTGGCTTGTACAGTCAACTCTGACCCTGTTTGCCTTTTGACCTTACAAAGGCATGCAACCAAATTGATTTCCACTCAGTTTAAAAAATGTTATCCTTTGTTGGTACATTCATAGCATGACTATGAGAAATAACCTGATTGCCATCTGGAAAATAAGTAAAGTGGACAATAATGTTTTTAACCATTGTCTATGTGTTAATATGTTTGTCTGTTAGCAAAATATCTCATCAACCACCAAATATATTTTAATCAAAATTAGAGAAAGTAATCATTGTATGTGCGTCTACAACTGAACCTGGTTTAAGTAGGCTGCCACAGCCAACTAACCACAAAATACACCAAAATGGTTATAACTCAGTCAAATACACAGACATTGAGATCAACTTTGGTGTGGTAGCTGCTGAGACTTATCCCCAACACGTATTCTGAGTACTTACACATCACACAACAGCTTTGTTTATAAATCTGCTATTAGTTATTTAAAGTGAACTCTGCTTGTTAGCAAACTATTTTGTGAACCACTGGATGGTTTTTAATGACACTTTCAGGAAATAATCATCAGCTGCACCTCTACAACTGATTATAGTTAGGAACCAACCCAATTCAAGATGGCCACTACAACAACCTATCTTATAAAACTCCTAATAGTTATAATTTAGTTAGTTTTAAAGATATTGAGCTAAAGGTGGCGTGGGTGTAGCTGATATTCACAAAATACTCCAAGTGCTACTCATTGCATGACATCTTTGCTTAAACTTTAGGGCGGCAGTGGCTTAGGAGGCAGAGGTTCATACTATTACTGGAAGGTTGTCGGTTCGAGCCTCTGCTCTGTCACCTCAGCCACTGTGTCCTTGACACAAGACACTCCACCTGCCCTGCCTGCTGGTGGTGGTCAGAGGGCTAGGTGGCGCCGGTGTAATTGCAGCTTCAATTCAATCAGTCTGCCCCAGGGCAGCTGTGGCTACAATGTAGCTTACTGTCATCAGTATACGAATGGGTGAATGAATGTTGTGTAAATCACTTTGGGGTCCTTGGACTAGATAAAGCACTATACAACTGCAAGCCATTTAGCATTAATTGTTGAAGTCCTCTCATGTTAATACAATGAATTGCTTCTCATTTCTTAAACAACCATGTTGAAAGACACATCCTGTGGTTGTGGAAAAGATATCAGTCTGTTTGAGAAGGGTCAGATCATTGGCATCAAGCAGAGAAAACATCTAAGGAGATTGCAGAAACTACTAGAATTGGGTTAAGAACTGTCCAACGCATTGTTGAAAACTGGAAGGCTAGTGGGGATCCATCGTCTTCAAGGAAGAAATGTGGCCGGAAAAAAATCCTAAATAAGTGGGATCTGCGATCACTTAAACGTTTGGTGAAACCAAATCAAAGAAAAACAACAGTAGAACTCCGGGCTATGTTTAATAGTGAAAGTAAGAGCATTTCCACACACACAATGTGAAGGGAACTCAAGGGATTGGGACTGAACACCACTGAAAACCACTATTCAACGAAGCTAACTGGGAAAAAAAGGCTTCAGTTTGCTTGGGAGCATAAAGATTGGACTGTGGAGCAATGGAAGAAGGTCATGTGGTCTGATGAGTCCAGATGTACCCTGTTCCAGAGTGATGGGAGCATCAGGGTAAGAAGAGAGGCAGGTGAAGTGTTGCCTACTGTACAAGCCTGTGGGGGTAGTGCTATGATCTGGGGTTGCTGCAGTTGGTCAGGTCGAGGTTCAGCAACAGGATGAGCTCAAAGAATGAGGTCAAAGGTCAGCTGACTACCTGAATATACTGAAGGACCAGGTTATTCCATCAATGGATGTTTTCTTCCCTGATGGCACGGGCATATTCC
>NC_051433.1:28867600-28868673 GCF_001649575.2 Kryptolebias marmoratus | reverse complement strand
CTGGGGTTGCTGCAGTTGGTCAGGTCTAGGTTCAGCAACAGTATGCACTCAAAGAATGAGGTCAGCTGACTACCTGAATATACTGAATGACCAGGTTATTACATCAATGGATTTTTTCTTCCCTAATGGCACGGGCATATTCCAAGATGACAATGCCAGGATTCATCTGGCTTGAATTGTGAAAAAGTGGTTCAGGGAGCATGAGACATCATTTTCAAACATGGATTGGCCACCACAGAGTCCAGACCTTAACCCCATTGAGAATATTTGGGATGTGCTGGAGAAGGCTTTGCACAGTGGTCAGACTCTACCATCATCAATGCAAGATCTTGGTGAAAAATTAATGCAACACTGGATGGAAATAAATCTTGTGACATTGCAGAAGCTTATTGAAACAATGCCACAGTAATTGCATGCCATAATCAAAACTAAAGGCAGTCCAACAAAATATTAGAGTGTATATTTTTTTTTTTGGTGGCAACTTTTTTTTTGGCCAGGCAGTGTATATCATGAACCTCTGAATAGATTTTAATGAAACTTTCAGAAAGTAATCATTGTACATCTACAACCAAATATTCTTCAAGACTGTCACCACAGCTAATTAACATTAGCAAATACAAAAATGTCTATAATTCAGTCCCTTCTACAACTATTGAGTTAAAATTTGAAGTAGTAGTAGCTGTGAGTCATTAACAACACGTACGTTGAACGTGACATCTTGCAATACTGCATGAGATTCATTCTTCATTGTCTCAGTTTATTGGGATGCTTTGTGTTAAGTGCTTTTAAATGCCTTTATTAAAATTGTATTAATAATAAAAGAAATAATAAAATATTAAGTTTAATTTTAATATATATTTTAATATATATATATTTCCTGTCCCTGGGCTGCCACCTTATCGTGGTGGAGGGGTTTGAGTGTCCCAATGATCCTAGGAGCTATGCTGTCAGGGGCTTCATGCCCCTAGTAGGGTCACCCAAGGCAGACAGGTCCTAGGTGAGGAGCCAGACGAAGTGCAGCCCAAAGACCCCTTATGATGAACATAAATATTGGACACAGTGTTCCCTCGCCC
>NC_051433.1:28824888-28864392 GCF_001649575.2 Kryptolebias marmoratus | reverse complement strand
CAGGACACGCTGGAGGGACTATGTTTCTCGGCTGGCCTGGGAACGCCTTGGGATTCCCCCGGAGGAGCTGGCCCAAGTGGCTGGGGAGAGGGAAGTCTGGGTCTCCCTGCTTAGGCTGCTGCCCCCGCGACCCGACCCCGGATAAGCGGAAGAGAATGGATGGATGGATGGATATATTTTATTCTGTTTATTGTTTAATGTCAAATCTGTTGTATCATTTTCACAGTAAAATCAGTTCGGTCTGGAACAATCAGTGACTTCTAGGAATAGACGGGATGACTACCAAGAACAAAGTGGCTCCAGCTGGACAGACTGGGGCTAACTGGAAGTACAGTGTCCTTTTCTCTCCTCTAACCCTCAGCCAGTTGAGGCAGATGGCTTCCTTTCTGAGTCTGCTTCTGCTGGAGATGATCCAGCTCCAAATGGGGATTTGATTCCAAATGAAGATTCAATGCAATCTATCAGCTTTCTTAGCTAAATAATTAGTTTTTACAAAATAGCATCCTTAATGAGCAATACTTTGCATTTGATTGAAGTTAGTTGGATTTGGATTTGATTAATTTGGACAGTAGGTACATGGATTTGATTTGAACCTGTTTATTTGTGTATACCTGCCTGAGATTAGTTTTGTCATGAACTGGAGCTACTGTAAATCAGCTGAACTGAATTATGAGGGAGAGGTTATCTTTACTGCACTTTCCACAATAAATAATCTACAAAAAAGCTATAAAAAGGCCCAAGGGATATTCCAGCTGATTTAAAGTGGGGTTCTGAGGATTTGTTATGAACTATTAAAATGTTACTTTTCATAGCACCCAGTCTAGAGAAATAGAGTAAAATTCCAACACGATTGATTAGCTACCGGATAGTCCAAATACACCTAAGACCAAAGCTGATCGGTACCATCTTAAAACAACTCCAATCTCACAAATTGTAATAGCAGTTCATGCAAACACTATTTCATAGACCTTTACATTGCTGTCAGATTCACATTTCACAATTATCCACATTAAAGTCTGTGGTTACTTGCATGGTCACCTGCTTATGTTATAAAATCGATGACCAAAGGCAAAACCTAGTATAACAGATTGTTGTAATGGACATTTTGGAGTGCTTTAGCCTGGGGGAGTGGAGTTGAAAACCCATTAAAGGGCAACTTTTCTTTTTGTTTTTATTAACCGTGGCTAAATACTAATATTAAATTGCTGTAGATATTTATGGATTTTTGACTTTTAGGGAATTTTTAGTTAGATTTTTGCATGTCTGTTCAACCTAAAAATGCTTATACTGGGTCTTGCACACCTCCATAAATGAGCACCTGCCCAGGCATGTCAGTATAAAAGCAGCATAAAATGAATATTTCCCACTCATTATGAACTTGTAGTCTTCTTGCATTCATATAATTAGCATATCGCTTTGTCTCATTTGTTTTTAAAAAAAGATGCAGCACAGTTTTAACACCTATAAACGCAACTTTAGTTTTTTTTTGTTTTTTTTTACATCTCCACAGCTGAAAGCTGTCTGACTAGTAAGGCAGTGTCTGCCGATGTTCTGCTTAGCTGAACTGGACCAACTCAAAGCTCAGGGAGGTGGGTGTAGAATGTGGCACTTATTTTTAATATATGTTTTTAGTTGGCAACTAACAAAAAAGTTGGATCAATAAACACTGCATACTTTTGTCTTATTGTTAGGAGTGATAATAAGTTTTTATATCAAAAAAAGAGAGCAAAAACAGAACTTTGGTCCCCCATTTTAGGAAATGGGGAAGCAGCTGCTCCACCTGCTCTATTAATGAGTCACCTATGAGTATTTGGAAGCACAAAGCACAAAGACTTAGCACCTTCTGTGCAGCCTGGGGTAGGGGTGTAACAGTACATGTATTTGTACTGTGCAATTCAGTACAGACATTTGGGATGGGCACATGAACTGGATACATCAGTCAGAGATGATCACCACTCCCATCTAGAAGCAGGCACACATTTTATTTAACTGTATTTTAACAGCCCTGACAGAAAAGAAGCAGAGGAAGATACTATCTAAGCACTGTCTGTTTAATTTAAATAAGCTGTGTGGGAAAAGCTCCACAGTGCCACTGATCGCAGACAGCTGCAGTAGAGGGAAAGAAGAGGTCTAAGTACGGCAGGCAGTTATAGCATAATTAGAGATTTGAACACCTTTTGGCATTTATCAAGATTTCTGTTTGACACATGACCTGTAGGATACTGTTTACAGATCACACTGGATTAAGAAATACAGTAAAATATGACTTATTAAGTTTACTGGTGTAGCAAAAAAAGGTTAAAAATGAAAACAACTGTACTTCTATTCTATAGCTGAAGGCGTTTCACTTGTCATCTGAGGAGCTTTACTATAAACTTTAAGTTTATAGTAAAATTACCAGCTGACAAATCAAACTTTGCTGTACATGGCCTTCTACCTTAGACCCTCCCAACTACCCAACTAACAAGGCTAATTTGTTTTTCTGTCTCTGCTCCTTGGAGAATTAGTGTCTTTTTAATAAAACAACAAAAAAAAAAAAAACACTGTTTCTCTGTTTCTCTTTTCTGTTCTACCAAAGCCATAATGAACTGTGACTCTCATACCTTGGCCATTATCAAACTGATTAGGCGTACTGTTACACTTTTATTCTGGGAGCACATCCTCCAGTAATTTCATAAAATTTCTGCCACAGTAAGTCTGTATTGCTAAACTGGCAGCAATTTGAAGGGTACATAACATTTGTAAAAATGAAATTTTGATAATTAATGCTTTTTTAAGGTGGCAGCAGCAATCTAATTTGGAAGTGGCTCCAGCCATAACAAAATAGTTATTGGGTCACAGAGGCAACATGTCTAGCAGAAAAACCCAGAGAGCCCTCTCATCAGCGTCACTTTCCCCCTCCTGTGGGATCCCAAGGTGTTCCCAGGCCAGAGAATAAATAAGATTCCCTAGTCAGTTCTGGTTCTCCACCCAGTGGGAAATGCTAAGAAAACCTTGTGGAAGGCCTCCAAGAGACATCTTGATAAAATGCTCACATCACCTCTACTGACTCGTTTCCATGAGGAGAAGCACTGAATCTACGCCCCCCTGGCGCGTGCGCCAGATGATAGCATTCCTCAACCTCTCGGTAAAGTACACTCGGCTGCAAACTGCCCAACTGCTTGCTTTTTATCCAAAACTGTTGAAATAAATGTGGGATGATATGTACTGCAATTCAGATGCTACCAGGTACACAAACACAGAAGTGACCACACACAACTGAGGTTTTGTTGTATTGTAAGTGTGCTCTCAGTGTATATAACTTAATACTGTTTAATGTTTTTACTACAGTGATTGTTATCTAAATCAAGAAGCAACTGCTGCATTTCTAATCCCACACATCTGGCCTTGGCTAAAAACATTACATATGGTTCTCTCTGGATACTGTTTAACAAAATGAGCAACCTGAGGTTGGAAGCTGCTGTGTCTTTAGGGAGGTGAGGATAATGAAAGATTCTGACTGTTCATATGTTTAGGTGTCACAAGGTGACACTCAGTCAGTCTCTTGCGGTAAAGAACAGACAGCGCTGCATGTTAAATAGTCCATTGCACAAATTAACAATTACACAAATTAATAACCGTTACTGACTGGGTCAGTTGTATGTTCGAGTCACCTGTCACACAGGACACCTGAGAGATCTTACTATTTGCTTCCAGCTGTTTCTTACCTAAAGTTGACTGATGTTCTTCACTTCAGAGATGCCTGGTTTAAACATCTTGTTCTATCTTGTGAATGACAAAGGTATGTTTTTACAGTAAAAATGCATTGATTCAGAAATTTTTAGAATCAGGCTTATCTCCATAAGACACTAAAAATTCTTGGTATTCACTATTTCATTTTCTATGTGAGCTAAGTAAACCTTTTTTTCTCCACATTATTGAAGCCCCACATTATTGTCCTTGACGGTTCCTCAGACTATTCTAGAAGCTTTTCCAAAGCCATTTTTTGACATTGTCTGACAACGACAACAAAAAGTTTAAAAATGAGCTATTTAAAACTAAAAGTACTACTCTGTGATACTTCATTCACGCATGATCCTTTTAACCATGGATCATGGACCTTTCACACTCTTATGAGGAGCCTACTGTGTATTTAACGCCTATCATGCGTGAATTATGATAATATCAGACAGGATTTTTTCCCGAAAGTGTTTTGATTTTTCTTAAGGCATAACAAAGACTGTAAGTTTTTCTTTTGGTAAACATTTTATTTTTATTTCCTCTAATTCATCTTGGATATGTGAAAATTTTGTTGCACTTGCAGTTGATGGTCAGTATATTGTATGATGTTCTAGTGTCTAAGTGCAGTTATAACTTAAAAACCCATACATATACAAGAGAATGGCTTTTTAATAGCTGTCTACTGCAGTGATCAGAATGCATAATTTGTAGTGGGGTCATCATTCAGTACGAAAGGGGCCTAAAGGACCACAAAACTGAGGGCTTGGGCCTTTCTGTGTAGAGTTTGAGTTTTCTCCCTGTGCACGCTTGGGTTTTTTCCAGGTACTCCAGTTTCCTCCCACAGATAAAAAGCATACATGATAGGTTATCTGGTAACTCTAAATTGTCCTTAGGTGAGTGAGAGTGTGAATGATTGTTTGTCTCTATGTGTCCCTGTGATGGACTTGCGACCTGTCCAGGGTGTACCAGCCTCTTGCACAGTGACTGCTCAAGATAGGTACTGGCTGCCCGCGACCTGGAGAGGAGAAGCGGGTAAAAAAAATGGATGGAAAACCAAGTGTCAAAGTATCAGTTCTGCTATGTCTTTAAGGCATGTCCATAAAGGAGCTCTGCCTTTCCAAAGCAATCTGTTTCCACATAAACACAGCACCATTTCTAGAAATGTTTTCATCCACACAAGACACAGAAAACTATCTAAATTGCTGCAGTAACTATACCAGGCCTGCATGTGGAGCTGTAACACTGCCACATAAAGACACCAAACACAGGTAAAGAAGACATGGAGCACCTGCTCCAAACTATAAAAACAAGAAGAAAAGGACAAATGGTGAATACAAGAGCGAAAAAGAAATCTTTTTGTGAGTATGTTAAGCAAAGGGTGGGACCATGACATCATTGTTTTCAAAAGTTTGTGTTTGAGCTGTCCACATACGAATGCAGCTGTGGTTTCACTCTGAAACCTGTTTTATAAAAATACAGTTTAGAGGCTGTTAAAATGTTGTTCCTATGTGTACACAAGGCTAAACCAATAATAAAAAAAAACTTTGTGTAGCCACAAATGCTGTTCCCGTGAATGGGGTCTAGATGAATGGATAGTTTTCCACCACCTCCACCTATTGTTCTTATATGGAAACAGAGCTCAGTTTGCTCCTGGTTCTTTACATTAAGTACAAGGCAATTAATCTACACTGTGCTTCAAGAGTTCAACCAACTGTAGAGAAATATGAGGTTTCAACTGTTAGCTATCTATGTAGCACAATATTTTTCTTTCTGAACCCACAGTCTTTCTCTGAAGTGCTTATCATGAAAACATGCTTGTGCGAGCTGAGATCAAAGGTTTAGAAGCTACAATGGACTGTTCAGCAGTTTTGTTGGAGTTGTTTCAGATGGGGCTTTTTTCAATATGGTTTCTGGTTGTTTTATTTTTCTCAATGGGACAGAGTGCTTGTTAACCTTAATGGATCCCAACTGACAAAATTCATGTGTCACACAAGTGCTAAGTAGCCCTATTTGCATTCTGTGACCATGCAAGCTATTTAAAAGTTTATGCACAATTGACCTTTAGTAAAGCAGTTATAAACTTTGCAACAAGGGATGTTGAGCTCAAATACTGGATTGGAGTCTTCATTAGTGCATTTTTTGATTAATTAGGATCTGGGTCAATGAGGTTTTTTTTCCCACCAACATGATTTCAGAGCTAGTTTGGAACCAGTGCTTGCTTAGAACCATTTCTTTTTTTGGTTTGACCACACAAACACAGGCATCAGCTCCAAAAGAACAGCCTTACTTTAGTACTATCAAGAACCAAGAAACCACCAGAAAGGTTGTGGTGAGGTTTGGTGGCTAATGAAAACCCAACTATAGTACTATACATTCTGTATTAAAAAAAATAGTGTGATTGAGCAAAGTAAGCAGATTTTGAGAAAATTATATACAAACTTGAACTTTTAAAATGCATCAAAACAAAAAACAAGTGGTCAATAATAAAGACAAACTCTTGTACCATGGACTTCAGCAGCAACTGATTTAGGCAGAAGCATATTCCATTTGAACACAGAGAGAATTAACAAAATAAAAAGAAAGTGTAGGGTTTGAAAAGAGAGCTGGAAAGAAGAGCAAGCAGGTAATACCTGAGGCAAAATTTAAATTATAAATTGTCTTTGGTAACAGGCCATCATGTTAAGTCACTGGGGCCTTAAAATGCACAATGCTGGAAGCTACAGGAGAGGACAGTAATCCTGTTTTTTTTTAAACCATGGTAAGTAGCAGATTTTGATTATGCTTATTTGCTATTTACTGTTGCTATTTACTGTTACTCTTGCCCATTTTTGCCCGTATTGTCATCAGTACGGTGGCTGACAGATGCAAATGTACAGTAAACAGCTAAATGTTTGAAGTGCATTTGTCAGCCATCATACATTAAGGTTATTAGGTTAAAAGTTATGCTAGTTGCATTTATGCTAAGTGAATATTACCATCAGCTGCTAACTAGCCTACTAAAATGGCTATTTCAAAAGAAGCTAATGTTGGCGTGCTAGCTGGTTTTTATAGCTAATCTTTCATTTGACAAAACTGGTTTACTCATCTACCACAAAGTAAAATATTATGAAATACTTTGTTGAAATGCATTTTAGTTGTGTTTGTTGTTGCTTTTGACAACTTATGCAGGATTAACTTAAAAGGGTGCCCAACTACCATGTCTGATGAGACACTCATGGTTTTTTTTTTTCTCACATTCTTACTCTAGCTAAACAAATCTCACATCAAGATATCCTAAATGCAGTTTTGTGTGACTAATTTTCTCTCAAATTAACAGCAGAACTGTCACAAGCATCTCAAAAACCTTTCAATTTCCATAAATTTGGCGATTGCTAAGGAGGGTACAAAGCAGGCAAATACAATGTGGGTGAGGGTGTGCAGCAAAAAGGTGTGTATGGCATAGAATACTGTGTTGCAAGCAGAGCACACAAAAATTGACCATGATTTACAAAAATTGGTCTGATGAAACTCAACTGCACACAACTCACTGGTCACTTGGTCATCAACATTGGATCTGGTTGTAATCTGTGGTCGTTGTATCATGATGTTTTTGCCCATGTCTGTGTGTGTGCACTCGGTTTGTTATCTGTCGTGTAAGCAAAATATCTAATGAACCACTGAATAGACTTCAATGAAAGTCTCAGGAAAGATTACTGAATGAACATATATAATTAAATAAGTTTTAAGTCAACACTAATCAAAATGGCTGCTACAGCTAAGAATGTTTAGCAAACAAAACTGGATACAACATAATAGATTTTTTTTCCTAATTTGACCTAAAGTTTGGTGTGATAGTAGCTAAGTGTCATTCACAGCACGTAATCCAAGAGCTGTGATTTCTTGTATGTCATTATTGAGGTTTGACCAAATTGACTATAATTTCTTTTCTTCTTATCATAAGATGATCTTAAAACTCGGGCGTGAAAGGCAGTGATATGCACTCCTTTAAAGAGTGGTAAGCCTTTAACTTAATAAAATAAGTTTTTGCTGCATTGAACTGTTGATCGGAGCAGTTTTACCAAAGCTGGACACAACAACAGCCATTATTCATAATTTATAAACAGATGTTAATTTGCACAGCTTGTTAAACCTGTTTTAGTGCTGTAAGAGTTGATGGGATGTTTATTGATTCTCTTCTCAGTTTCACAGCTGAACAACAAGCACATTTCCAGGAATGCCTGAGAGTTCCTTTACTGGACTCTGACCCTGATTTGACACATAGTACAGGTTCCACTCTGCAGCCCATAACGTCTCTCTGCTGGAGGCAGAGCAGTGTTAAATGGACTGCTCGCCTTGTCTGTTCCCTGGTTGCAGATTCCACACAATGTGACTCAGCTAACTGAACAGCAGACACCTTCATTATACAGCTGTCAGAATCTGGCTGACTGGAATCAACCATAGTGCCCACATACTCGCCCAGGGAAACAAAATGTGCCATAACAAAAGAGATCTCCCACAGCAAGCAGCCCCTTCTTTAATTAATATTATTTATGTTCTAAAGCAGCAATATCATAAATTCATGCATAATCAACAACTACATATCACCATATACACATCTCTCATAAATAAACATGAAATAGATCATTGAATTAAACTAAAAGTTAAATAATAAATAAATAAATATAGTGGACCAATAAACACAAAAACTGGAAACTCATTTTGAATGACAGTGATCTGCAAGTCCTCAAGCACTGAAGTAGACATGATTCCTTGGTAGAAAATAATGCAAAATCTTGAATACTATTACACAAACCAATCAGACCTTGTCACAAATCCAAGCACAAAACATAATCCTAAAACCATAGACCATATATTGATAGAGGATATATATGGAAGCATTTAGAGAGAACATGGAGGTAGTTGGAGTGAAGACAAAGGACACAGAAGGCAGAGTTAGATGCAAGAGGATGACTCGCTGTAGCGACCCCGAAAAGGGAACTACTGAAAGAAAATGAAGAAGAAGACAGACTTGCACATTACATTCCACAAGTACATTAAAGTTATTAAAACCAATGCCACCATGTGCTTGAAGCCTCAGTAGCTCCACCAGAGTAAAGAAAACCTATGTTCATGTTGTTCTTCAAATTGTTCTTTCTTTTTTCCTATTGGGTGAAGGTGAATTGCTTTATCTAGTTCAGTTAGCACTGTGTTAGTTATGTAATGTCAGGAGGAGAAGACATACCATGATGCCAACAGCTCCAAAAGGAGACAAAAACCTATTTTCTTCACCAAAGAGATAGGTTAGCCATTCCCAGAGATAAATTCAGTCTTTCTTCTGAAATCCTTGTGGCCTTATCGCTGTCCTTTTTAGACTATCTTCTAAAGTGAGTTGCTTATCCATGCTAGTTTAAATGATTAGCTGGGTAAACTTCATGTACATAGCTGAGGATTTGTATTTTAATTTGGTGGTGTTAATTACAGCTTTATTACTACTACCACAAAAAATACCTGAATTGCAAATGTTGCAAGTACCAACTGAACTTCTCTCATTTTCTGTTTGAAAATATGTTCAGACAGCAGACATTTTGGCATATGACATGTTTTACAACGGCCATATTATGATGTGACTGATGTAAAACCATATAAAGAAAGTCAACAACAGAGCTCAAGAGTGGAGAATGGTCAGCTACTGCAATATTAATCACTGAAAAAATACCTTGACTGGGACTTGACACGGGCTCAAGACATTCCTACTTTTTATGTAAATTTAATTTAAACATAACAGCCTAAATACAAACAACTGTTCAAATAAGGAAAAGTAAACTTTAAATAAAAAGTATCATCCCTTGAAGGAATGCATGTTGCCTGCCACCTTGCATGCTAAACCTTTAAACAAACTAGAACAGGGGTCGGCAACACAAAATGTTGAAAGAACCATATTGGAACAAAAAACCAAAAAACAAATATGTCTGGAGCCACAAAAATTAAAAGCCTTATATAAGCCTTATAATGAAGGCAACACATGCTGACTTCTGAATTAGGGTCCGTGTAATATATTAAGCATATATTAAAACAAAAAATATATTTCTCTCCCACATCTTTTTCCATTTTCAAACATTTTTGAAAAAGCTGCAGGGAGCCGCTAGGGCAGTGCCAAAGAGCCGCATGCGGCTCTAGAGCCGCGGGTTGCTGACCCCCGAACTAGAAGCACTCAGAGTGCCTCTAGCACTCCGCCAAGGCCATAGGGCCAATAAAGAAATGTAAGATCCAGATCCCCATAAAAAATTATTCATTTGTGACATTCCCAACAATACCTGAATGTTTAATCAAAATCTGTTTATTAGTTTTTGAGTAATGTTGCAAACAGACAAACAAAGACAAACAAACCAATCATCAGTACGGAAAACACAACCTCCTTGGTGGAGGTAATAATTTTGCACTCGGTAAGTTGGAGTATGGGTTGTGAATGAGTCTCAGCTTGTAATACATCACATGTAGCTCAATATCTATAAAACTGATTGAGTAATAGCCATTTTTGTGCTTGCTAAAGCTAATTAGCTGTGGTAGCATCTTGAATCAAGAAGACTTAAAAATTTAACCAGCTGTAGATGTACATTCAGTGATTGCATTCTTGGAGTTTCACTAAAACATTTCCACTGGTTAATACGAAATTTTGCTCACAGAGACAAACACACAGGCTCCTCCAGTTCAATTATATGATTTGCCACCTTTTATTTTGGTGGGCACTAACAGTATTTTTCTTGATTTCTTTTTGCATATGGATCAAATAGATTAATTTCTGCATTTTAAAGCATTATTAAAGATGGCCTATTAAACTTTGTAAAAATATTGATGTACAATTCAGCCTGATGTAGAAGAAAACAGTGCTGCATACTGGCTGCATAAGTGACCCCACTGCTGGTAGAGCAGAACACATCGCTGCAAAGAGCATTTCTGTATTACTGCAACAACACAGACTGGGATTCAAGTGAACAAGAAAAAAATTGTGCTGTTAACTTAAAGCAAACGTGTGGTTTCTTGTGTAGCTTATCAAGGGCCTTTCTTGTCATTTCTTGCGTAAAATGGGAAATGTGTGATCAGCAAAAACTCAGGTATGTTAGATGAAAGAACAAGCAGAAACTGATTTTGACGTGTCTTTGCCAGATGTTTTCAAATGTCCCCAAGGGACTATTTTATGTATGAGGGGTGACACTCACAACAGCACTCTGAATTTAATAATATAGCATAATTGACAAAGAATGCATATTTTAAAAAAGGGTCCTACAGTACAGTACACTTGTCTGAAGCTTTTCGAATTATTCTAATGGAAACAGTAACTTTGTTATTGCAACTAGAAAGGTGCTGCTCTCAGGATCTGATCCTTCCACAACAGGACATAATGTTGGATGTTGACCATGGTCAAGAAAAAGTATCAAATGAAGTGATGCCTCACTTTTTTTATTTTGTCTGTAAACACTGTAATGAACATCCAGTGTCAAATCAAGTTTATCGATATAACATACTTAAAACAACTGTCGCTGGTCAAGTGCTGCACACAAAACAATAAATAGTAAAAAGATAATACCAAACGCAAGAAACCATAAAAACAAATTTAAAAAAAACACAATTGAACATGACAAGTCAGATAATACAAACATCAAAATTATGCAAAAAAGTCAACTTTTGTGCTGTATTAAAAGTCATTAAGTACAAATGTGTCTTAAGATTGGACTTTAAAACACCAAGAGGTGAAGCCTGTCTGATATGAAGGGGCACGTAACACCGTATTATGTAATAATGCCACAATAGGTAATAGTACAATGAAAGCGAGCTTCAAAATGTAATAAAACAGCATTGAAACCACAATTTATGCAAAATATATAAAAAAACTCCTTGAACATATTTTGTAATACTTTCTGCTGCATTATGTAATAACATTATTACATTTTGTGGCAATTATTACACAATGCGGAGGTTGCTTTTTTTTATAAATGATATTGTAATAATGTGGTGCATTATGTAATAAACAATCACAAACCAGTGTTTGTAGTCATCCTAATAAATACACTTGTAATAATGATCATGTCGCAGATACTACACTTTAAAATCTTTGAAATTTTGCTAATGCTAAACTTTTTTTTTTTTTTTTTTCATATAGCCAGATCCCGTGGATAATTTAGATGTTGTTCCCATAAAGGAATGTTTTTTTCTTTCTCTTGGGGGTGGGGGATGTGAACGCTGCACTTTTCTCTCTCTCTCTCTCTCTCTTTCTCTAAGAACGTCAGAGTGCTTTTTAAATACATTTATTAGTTCAACAATTGCGATGTTATTACATAATGCGGCATTACAGGGCAGCTGGTTTAATAGTTTAAGAGCTACACCTTAAAAAACTTGATCTCCTCTGTAGAGCAGCCTGGACCTTGGGACAATTAAAGACCCAATCACCTCTGTGGTTTCCAATAGGAGCAAAAATGATAACATCAGTTTTATTCTCAATGAAATTTAGGATCAACGAGGCAGTGGTTTGAGCAAAAAACAATGATTATGCTTCAACTAGAGGTATATCTGAGTCTTGTCTGTGTAGGAATGAAATGAGATTAAATTTTATAAAAATGGAGCCTAAAGAAGAAGAAGCAGATTCACCAAGGCTTACAGAGAAACTCCTGGTAGACAGTTAAGACCTGAAATGGTCTAGTGCAGAGCCTTTGATGCCACATTGGGGCGACAGTGGCTCAGGAGGTAAGGATTCGTCCTGTAACTGGAGGGTTGGTGGTGGTCAGACGGCTTGGTGGCGCCGGTGTGATGGCAGCCTCACTTCTGTCAGCCCGCCCCAGGGCAGCTGTGGCTACAATGTAGCTTACTACCATCAGTGTAAAGTGCTTTGGGATCCTTGGACTAGATAAAGCGCTATACAAGCCATTTACCATTTAATAATAATAATAATAATGCATTTTATTTGTAGCGCCTTTCAAGACACCCAAGGACACTTTACAATATTAAGACACAAATAGAATAAAACAAGGTGGCTATAAAATCTAAAAGAAGAACAACAAGAAAGTTAAAGTGAAAAGGCTAGCTTAAACAGATGAGTCTTGAGTTGTGTTTTGAAAGTCGAGAGATTGACAATGTTACGTAAGTCAGGTGGAAGAGCGTTCCAGAGTTGTGAAGCAGAGTGAGAGAATGCTCTGTTTCCCATGGTACTGAGGCGGACAGGAGGAATGTTGAGGTGGATGGAGGACGATGAACGAAGAGAGAGTGACTGGGTGGTGATGTGCACGAGATCGGACAGATAGGAAGGAGCGAGGTTGTGGATGGACTTGAATGTATACATGAGGATTTTGAATTGAATTCTGAATGAGACGGGAAGCCAGTGAAGTTGATGGAGAACTGGGGTGATGTGGTGGGATGAGGGGGTTTTGGTGATGATGCGTGCAGCCGAGGTTTGAACCATTTGAAGTTTACGGAGAGATTTGAGAGGGAGACCAAAGAGGAGAAAGTTACAGTAATTGATTCTAGAAGTGACCAGACTATGGACCAGGATGGAAGCAGAGTGTGATGAGAGTGATGGACGGAGTCGGTTGATGTTTCGAAGGTGGAAGTATGCGGACCGGATAGTGCTATTGATGTGTGAACGGAAGGAGAGAGTGCTGTCTAGAGTGACACCCAAACTCTTAACCTGGGTGGAGGGCAAAACCTGGGTGTTGTCGATGTTGACGGAGAAACTGTTGACTTTGGATAAAGTTGATTTACTGCCAACCAGTAGAAACTCTGTTTTAGCACTGTTTAATTTAAGGAAGTTAGCATTGAACCAGGATTTTATTTCAGATAAACAGGAAGTGAGAGAGGAAGGTGGAAGTGAAGACTTGGGAGCGGAGGAAACAGAGTTGGGTGTCATCTGCAAAACAGTGGAATTGAATGTTAAATCTACGAAAGATATTGCCAAGGGGGAGAAGGTAAGTGATGAAAGAAAGGGATCCCAGGACAGAACCTTACCATTGCTCTAGCTGGGAGTTCAGAATACTGTGGTCAAAGGCTAAGCAAAAAGCAAAAGAAAGCTGAGTCTCCTAAATCTGTTGCTAATAAAAGATCAATAAAAACCTTGTTGTGAAGAGCTTCAAAATTTAAAGCTTTCCCTTTGTGTTCTTTAAAACACTGCAGCTACATAAATACTATTTTTCTAATTTTTTTTATAAAAAGGGAAATTTTGAAATTAACCTTAAATTTGAAAGGACAGATGAGGTTAGGTTCAGTTTCTTCAACATGAACAACTGCATGTTTAATTCAGGCTGGCACAACACCTGAACTGACACTGCTGTTGAAAACTGGAGGACAACCCTGCTATGACATCAAAAGTCAGCCAGAACATGGATGGTTTTTGCAGGGTCTTTACAAAGTCTTCAGAACACAGTAGGTTCCCCATTAAATGTGGTAGGTTGTGGAGGGTTTTGAACTAGCACAAAACATCCGTAACAAGCTTTTGTACTTTGTTTGTGTAGATTTTCAGTCATCCAGGACATGGCAAATACAGTTTAAAATCAAGGCAACTAGACTGATTTTCTGTTAGTTGAAGATGTTTTGCTTCTTATCCAATTCATGTTTTTAATTCAAGTGAAAAATGTGGCGTTACAAGCTTTTGTTTTAACTAATAATGTTACACAATTTCATGCTACGGTATGTTAACTGTCTGCAATGTCACAGTATTGTGTCATGAGTATGGTGTTTTTATGCATAAAGTTGTTGCCATTGATTGTTAGAACTGCTTGTTAATGCCATATTTCTTTGTGTTCTGGGCAAATGCACCACATAAATACAACATTGTTTACAGTGGAGTATATCTGGTAAAAGTACCAACAACATTTACAAGGTGTTTTGTAGTACTGACTGTGTACTGTTGCTGGTATGACGGACTTCCTTTTGCACTACCTGTTTTTTGATGTTGATTCTGCTGCTGCACTGCACTTGTTATTGTTCTGATGTTCTGCATGTAACAAACAATAATGGGAGCGTGGGCCTTGCGTTCATGTGAGCACAAGAGATTAGCTGCAGCAATGACACATGTGAGAACAAAATGTCAATCCAGCAAAACTTTGAGACAGTTATATGCTACAGACAGATAGCATATGCCATGTTTACCTTATAGTACACTGTAACTGTACAATCCTACAATGCAGAATATGTAGCAAGAAAAGAGGTGACTTGAGACCCTTGGACACTTGATGGTTTGGTGAATTCCTTTCTCCTGGTCTGTCTTGGAGACAAGGTGGAGAGGCATCCTCAGGGACCCTCTCAGAGACAAGAAAGTGAGAGGTGTCCTCTAAGACCCTTCAACTCTCTGGAACATAGGATCTCACTGTGATTGAGACCAGGATGATGGAGGTGTAGAGTTCAGGAGAAAAGACGGCCTGGAGCTTGGGAGCAGATGTCTGGAATGAATGGAGGTGAACTCATTTATACATTCTTAGAGGTAACTGACCATGCAGAGAGAAACAAAAATCAAGGGAGATTCAGGATTAGTAACCTGGCAGGTAAGTAATTTTCTTTAGAATGTAACCTGTTGTGAATCAACACCTTCATAAATATCTAAACTAAAGCCAAACAAATCCTTGTAAGCTTTGGCAAAGACTGCCATTATGTGAATCCTTGCACAATGCATTTATTCAAGCTGTTAGCCTCAGTCCCCTGGAGCCTGGATCGATCGGTAAATGCATACCCTCACTGAGAATAGGTTATTGACTAAAATCAATTATAGCCCCATTTACTTAATGAGCTCGGTAAACATCTGTGTTCATATGACCAGTGTGCAGCACTCTTAAGGAGCTGGCTGAAATCAGCTCTGATAGTGATAGGACTCAGAAACCCATGAACTACAATATGGTTTGTTGAAAAATAAATCTGCTTGGATTTCTTACTATAAAGTGAAAAAGTGTCGAAGGCCACTAGACAGATAAACCTGGTTATTTCAAATTTAGGGTGGCATTAGGATGCAATGGTTAGTAAAGTAAAGTAAAGTAAAAATTTATTTGTATAGCACATTTCAGCAGAAAGACATTCAAAGTGCTTTACATAATAAAAACATCAGTAGAATTACATTACAATCATCAAAAAACATCATTACAATCATCAAAAACATCATTACAATCATCCAAAAAAAAATCATAAAAATGATAATTATAAGGTCAATATGTAATAAGATATTTTGTTCAGCTTTACACCTGAATTTGTTTCCGGACTACTAATCAAAGGCAGCTCTTAACAGGTGAGTTTTCAGCCTTGATTTAAAGGAATTTAGTGTTTCGGCTGTTTTGCAGTTTTCCAGGGGTTTGTTCCAGATTGATGGTGCATAGAAACTGAAAGCTGCTTCTCCATGTTTGGTTCTGGTTCTGGGGATACAAAGTAGACCAGAACCAGAAGACCTGAGTGCTCTGGAGGGTTGATACGACGATAGTAAGTCTTTAATGTATTGTGGTGCTAGACCGTTCAGTGATTTATAAACTAATAGTATTTAAGTATTTTAAAGTCTATTCTCTGCGTTAGGACTGTTGCCTTATGGCAAGAGATCACAGGATCATCTCCTGGCAGTTCTGTGTGGAGTCTATATTTTTTCCCTGGGCATGGGTGGTTGTTTTGCAGGTTCTCCAATTTCCTCCAACTGACCAAAGCATACATGTTAGGTTAACTGATAGCTGTTTGGCTTGTTTGTCTTTATGTGTCCCTGTGATAGACTTGCGACCTGTCCAAGGTGTCCCCGTCTTAATGACCGTTGGAGATAGACACCCACTCCCCATAACCCGGAAAAGAGTAGAGGGATGGATGGATTTCAAATCTACATGTACAGTTTGTAACATGAACTAGTTTTCAGTGGCCATTTATGTACAAATACAAACATGAAAATTAAATGTGGCCTTAGGCTCTTTTATTGTTTGTCTTGATCTGTTGCTTCAGCACCATGCATGTTCACTCAAAAACATGTACGTGTTATGTGCAACACTTTTGTTTAGACTTCACAAACCCTTCCTTTGAGTGATTTTGTTACGTTGAATATCCAGATTAGCCTTTTATTTCCTCTTTGTCACTTAAGGCCTCTCATGCAGGTGATAAAAACCCACCTTCTAGTTTTAAATCAAGAATGCATAGAGGGCTCTGTTGTGGCAGATGAACACTTGTTAGGACAACTGTTTTTTTATTGATTCTTTTTATCCAGAGGTTTGAGGCAGGTTGGCCATTTATTAGATAAAATGACAAAGTTCAACAACATGTCTGTTTGTCAGATCAAGTAACTTCTATTTATTCTCTGCAATGTGCTTCAGAACCATTGCTCTGAGTGCTCTGCATGCATGCATTTATGAGAAAATTAAAGAGACACTTTGAATGATCCAACACATTGAAAACACATGAGCAGCAAAAATCAACGCAACACAGTATTATTCATCCTTAAGTTATGACAGTGTTGTTCAGGGTCAATTTTCATTCAACACAATCTCATTCAGTACAGCAAAACAAATGAATGATCTGATATGACTCAATGAGGCTATTTCACTAACTTTGTAAATATCAACCTTTCACAAACAGCCCTTTTCTCACTCGTCCAAAGCACTTTTCGAACACCTGGCTCTGAAAAACAGAAATACTGCAATAAAAAAATAAAAAATAAAAACACTGCTAGGCAGAAGTTGTGTTTAACACCTTCTCAGTAATTCAGCAATGAGTGATGCTTTTTCAAAGAAAAAAAAAAGGTAACCTTTTACAAATTCATATCTGCTTACAAATATTTATTTATTTTACTGACATTCACAGGTTGTTACATTGTAACTGGTATACCAGTGAAATAGTTCTGCTGTAGTGAAAATTTGGACATAAGACTAAACTTAAAATCTTTAGATTTGACTTAGTTTAAGACATTTTTGACTCTAATAAGATTTATTAGCTGTGGCAGCCACTTCAAATTGGGTTGACTCCAAAACAGTTGTAGATGTACATCCAATGATTATATTCTGATGGTTTCAAAAAAAATCCATCTAGCGAGTTTGGAGATATTTTGCTAACAGACAGACAGGGTTGACTTCAAGCATCAATGCCATAGTTTAAAGCAAAGATGTTGCCCAATGTAGAGAGGTCAGTACACATGTTGTGAATGGCTCTCATCTACAACTACATCAAATTTTAGCTCAAAATCTGTAAAACTGTGTCACAGCCATTTTTGTGTTTGCTAAGTTTGATTAGTGGCCATCTTAATTTGGCTTAATCCAAAACAACAATCAGATGCAGATGTACATTCAATGATTACCTTCTGTGAGCTTCAATAAAATCGAATTAGTGGTTCATGGAATATTTTGCAATCATGACAGACAAATGAACACATGCACACATACACACTTGAACATGGGTAAAAACTATTTTGACATGTTTGCCTTTGGTGGTGGGTGGCATCAATAAGAAAACTAAATATAATAAATAAAAAAGCAATTATCTCCAAGAAGAAAAGATAAGAGATTGCATAAACAGAATAAATAGTCATAAAACATATTACTTCCTCAATCAAGTAATCTTTGTATCTAAAATGCTTCTCTTTAACTTCAGGGAATTGCAATTTGTTATTACAAATATTGTTTTTATGTTCATAAATCCTAAATTTTAATTCTCTTTTTGTTTTACTACCAGATGCCAACCCACAAGAATATTTTAATAGATAATCATGTTTTGTTTTTCATGACATTTTCTGGTTAATAAAGAATTTTCTCACATTGTGGGGATGTAAAACACATAGCCTTTAATCATGCCACTGCATTGAGCATAGCCAAAACATGGAACATTGCTGCTTGATAACTAGGACAAATATATTGAGGTGATATATAACAATTGGCCCTGACTCCCAAATTCCTGGAATGTTTATGTTCCAAAATTGCCAGATTCCTGGAAATATGTCCCACAGAGCAATGTTTCTCAACTGCTCTGGCTTCAGGACTCACAATCACCCCTTAATAACAAGCAGTGACCCAAATTAAGAAAACGTTTTAACTTCTCAAATTTATTGAATGAAAAGATGATGCAGTTTCAATCTGAGATACTAGAATACAAAATCACAATATTCCAAAACAGAAAAAACAAGTTTAATAATAAATCAAAATGACCAGCGAGTGGCAATGCTTGAGAGGGAAATATTACCTTTTACGCTCAATTAAATCACTTTTTCAACAATTAACCCTAAGGACAAGTAGACAATCAGAACTTTGATCTTTGTTTCTCCTAGGCAAAGGCCTGCAACCCACTAAAAACAAATCCACAGCCTACTTTTGGGATAAAATGTACCAGTGTTTCATATCACATATTTGAATACCTTTAGACAAAAGGTAAAATGTAGTTTCCAGTACAGTGTTTGAGTATATTGCTTTGTTCTCAGGGATTAGTCTGTTCACAGATTGTTCTTTATCCAATCAGGTGTCCTTTTCCTCATTGGTTGGAAGGTATGAGTTGTTTGTATGAATATGTTTGTGAATTTTATTGACTGATGCAGATGATGGCTTCATGCCGAAGTGTATCCATCCTCCTGTCCTCACATGAAATCAGAAAATTATTCTCACGGTGAGGGCTTACACAGCTGCTCTACTGATGAACTTACATGTACAACGCAAGTGTTCATAAATTGGTACAAATCAGTTAATCTTCACATCCCTATTGAACAGTTTTAATGTGGTTCTCATTATTATTATTATTATTATTATTATTATTATTATTATTATTATTACACTGGATTACATAAACTCATATGAGGTCACATGCAAATGTAAGAGGCAGAATTATTTGCTAGCAGATTAGTAGTATATTATCACAATGTATCAAAAATGTTTTTCTTGTTAAAAACTAGGACTGTTTTCCATAAAAATGTTTTTTTTTTTTGGTTTGTTGTGATTTTTTTTTCTTTTTTGACAGATACAAGCCTTGTTTCTAGGAGATGTGTTTTTATGTTTAAGTCTAGATGTCCAGATCTAAAGTTTGAAAGTTTAAATGTCACTGTGACCTAAGATAGAGCCAACTTAAGATGTTTTCTGCATGGTTGATTTAGCCCAGAAAATTTTAAGAAAACATGCACTACTCATATGCAAAAGTGTTTATTTATATGATTTGCTAACATGTTATGTAAAACGGGTTTGGTTGACATCAAAGACACATCAGAAAAAGGTATCAGAGCCACTGTGTTGTTATCCTAATTAATACTTATTAGAAGACTGCCCAGATCCGTTTCATGTTGTGCTAATAAAATCTGTGCGAGTCATTCTTTATTAAACACTTATCAATAAGCTCCAACACAAGCACTCATATTAAACATCATTAACTAAAAACAACAACATTATAAAATATTGTCTCTATGAGACATCCACAGAACAAGTTCCTAACTTTTCAAACCTGCAAGTGCAACAACTGTGACAGGCTACTGAGGCTATATCAGAAACTATACAGACATAAATTAGCACATTCTGCAATACATGAACATAAAATCAAGCTAAAAAGTGACAGAAAAGCAGCACCATGTGGAAGCAGTAATAATGCCATAGTAACTAGATGTAGAATCCACATTCCAGCCTGAAGCTGCTTTTCTTTCTTATTTTTTTTTTCCTGACAGAAACTTTTAATTAGGCTGCCTGGCCCAATGGGAATCTGTCTTTTTTATGAACTACTCCTAAGGTGCTGAAAATCTCTACACAACTGATACAACTAATGAATGATCACACTGTTTTTAACAGTTCCAAGCCATGATTTAGACCATTGCAAAGACTAGCTTCAAAGCAACAATGTGCCATGTGAGTTTTCTGTCCTGATGAAAAAAATTAGGTGATTTTGTTTTAAAGAGAAATCCCCATTTTTAGTGAGTAAAGTTAGAGTCAGTACCTATGATTTCCTGAAAAAAATAAGCTAGTTGGCCAAATATATTGATAATATAGACACAAACTCATTGTGAAGAAAATCTTGTTAAAGATATTTCACACATGAGTCACATTCACAGCTTGAAAAGAAAAAAAATAACAAGAGACTTATGCCAAATCTCATTTCTCTCCTTCCCATCCCTACATTTTGTGTGTTCATTCTAAGGTGAAGAATCTGTTTTTAGCCTCTTTCACAGTGATATGGCTGCAAAGACGAAGCCCTCTTTAATGTGCCTCTGGCTGATCATAAATCACCAACTGAACCGACCAAGTCCAGGAAAAATGTGAGCTTTCATTAATGAATCATTGTAGAACCAAAGGAGGTGCGGAGTATAACTCAGAGGTGTTGACATGAAGTGTTACACATCAAAAGTGTGTCTGACATCTCCCTAAATCCACAGCTGACTGGTCACACAGACCATCTGTCATCACTTTATCACACCCTTGAACCACAATGCTGGCTGAACCCTTAACACTAAGCAACCATTATGGTGAAGGTACTACCTTCTTTGGTGGGTCAGAGGTATTACAGCGGCAAGTTGAGTTCAAGCCCCCATGCTGTCTGAGATCTTTCAGAGATCATTCTGAGACAGCTAAAGGGCATCTCAGTCCAGGCTTTAAGTGTTTTGTGAAACATGATGTTATGCAGTGGGGACTGGAACGAGTAGGTCTAGTTGGTCCTACAGATGAGATTTTCCAGAGGCACACTTGAAATTAGGGAGTTTGGACTGCACTTCGATTAAATATTTTATTGTCACAACAATCATTATAATCAGGGACGTGTACGTTTAATGTTTGTTGAGGGGACATAAAACCGCAGTGAAAAGGCACAGGGTGAGGCAGGGCAGTACTCTGCCGCACTGAAGGGGGCGTACGTGAGCTAACAGGTGCTTGCTGCTGCTGTCCTTTTACGCAGAGGTGAGTGAGAGTCATGTGCATTGCCGCAAGCCGGTAATTTTTGTTTTTTGCTCCGTCGGACTGACAAAATGGAAGAGGATTATATATCTAAACTTAAAAATTTCAAGACCAACGCCGGAGCTAAAAGATTTGCTTCAAACCACAGGACAGAAGATAACTCGCTCTTTCCAAACGGAGTGGTACTCACGAAAAGACTGGTTGTGTGGCTGTCCTTCGAAAAACCGCCTTTACTGCTTTCCCTGCTTTTTGTTCTCAACTTGTGACAATGTCTGGACTAACACGGGATACTGTGACCTGAAGAATTTACCTCGAAGCCTCAGCAAACATGAGAGATCGACCACTCACATTCAAAGCCAGATTGCTTTAAAAACTTTTGGAAGCTCAAGGATCAATTTGGCTTTGAACGAACAGCGGAGACTCAATATTAGCATTAACAATGCTAAGGTAAAGGAAAACCGAGAGATTCTGAAACACCTCATTAATGCAACCTGCTTCCTAGCTAAACAGGAGATGGCATTTAACGATGAGAGGGCAAACTCTTCTAATCCTTGCAACTATGTAGAACTATTACATGCTTTTTCTGAAAAAGATGAAAGGTTAGCTAAACATTTGGAGAAATCCACTGTGTTTTCTGGCTTGTGAAATATAATACAGAACGATCTAATTGAAGCAGTTGGTGATGTGATTAGAAATGATATTAAAAGGGAGATCAATGACAAGGGACGTCACAAACAGCACAGATCTCTGTTATTTTGCTATATGTAGCTAAAAGTGAAGTGGACTGTGAAGTGAAGGAGGCGTTTTTGGGATTTGATGACGTTAGTGATGACAGATGAGTCCCTGCTGTAACTACGTATGTCTTGGGAGTGTTGGAGAAATACAGCTGTGTTGAAAAGCTAGTAG
The DNA here is from genome assembly GCF_001649575.2 of Kryptolebias marmoratus. Taxonomy (NCBI): domain Eukaryota; kingdom Metazoa; phylum Chordata; class Actinopteri; order Cyprinodontiformes; family Rivulidae; genus Kryptolebias; species Kryptolebias marmoratus. The sequence continues at coordinate 28,841,953 of NC_051433.1, read as the reverse complement.
TTCAAACATATGACGGAGCTGCTGTGATGGCATCAGAGCTTAATGGGGTGCAGGCCAAAATTAAAGAAAAGGTGCCCGAGGCCATGTTTACACACTGTTATGCACAGAAACTGAACCTTGTGCTGTTGCATTCAGCAAAATGTATGCCTGAGAGTAGAACGTTTTTTAAAAAACTTGAGGGACTAGGGTCATTTTTTTAGCAAGTCCACGAAGCGCGCCCACTTACTGGATGATGTTGTGAAACGGCAGTGCCCACAAGATGGAGTTCAAATTCTCGGCTGCTGCAGACAACAAGCATGTACCAATCTGACCTGCGTGCTGTTTTCCATATCATGATTGAAAATCCTGACAGTTGGGATAATGACACTCTAATAATGGCCATTGGATATGATCGGTGGCTGTCAAAAGCATTAACATGCTTTTTGATTATGGCATATGAAGGCATTTTCAGTGAAACCGATGCACTTTTTAGAGTGCTGCAAAACAAAGTCATGGACATTGGATATTGTTGTGCCTGAATCCAGGACACCATCAGAGTTGCTGAACGCATGAGACAGGAGTTTACCGCACTGTATGAGCGATTTGAGCAGAAATGCAGCACACTTGGCCTAAACAACAGCGGAAGAAATCAGTCGGTCAGAGATGACAGAAAACAAATGTTTTATAATATTCTGGACAACATCAGTGTTCAAATGAAAACTAGGTTTGATCATTTTGATGAGCTAGCTTTCCTTGGTTTGGTCGGCTGTACAAAATTTAATGAGATGTCACAACATTTTGATGACACCAAACTGCAGAGCCTGTCAAAATATGCAAAGTTTTTTGACTTTGTCAGACTAAAGGCTGATCTAATCGGACTGTACAGCTCACAAACGGTAAGGAATGAATGCAAATCTCCTGGACAGTATCTCAGCTTTTTGGCCCAGAAGGATCTGCTACAAACTGTTCCTGAGGCAACAAAGTTACTCCAACTGGTGCTCACTGTATCTTTCTGCTTGAGATAAAACATAAAAAAATATATAATTTCTTTCTCTTTTAATAAATAATGAGACACTTTGGGCATCAACTTCAACCAAGTTCTTAATTTTGGCCATTTGTGAAAATGAGTTTTACAACCCTTCTTCATAAGATTCCAGAAAGTAATAACTATCACAGTGCAGGAAAAAAAAAATTCTGGCCATTGGAGACCACTTTCTGCATGTTCACAGCAGCAAGGATCAATGAAGTGCACAAGACTGCTTACTGAGAGTGTTCATGATAATGAGAAATAGTGTAATTCTGCCAAACGAGGGAAGACTTGTTGGGGATTGGTGGCTGCTCCTGGACTTTCATACCTTTTACACAATGAGAATATTGAGCAGAATGCTGATCTGCAGGGCTGGAAATGATGTTTCACAGCATGTAAATGCCAACAGACATAGGAAATAAGGTCTGATCATGTTTCTTTTACTTCATTTTATAAACTGGTTATTGCTGAGATCTTACTAGCCCTTGGCTGATACAACTGTCTTCATGATATCAGGTTTAAACCAGTCTTCTATTCTCTTAACTGTACTGTCACTGTTTTTAAAAATGTGTATATACATTTTACCGATTATGTTCTTCTTTAGGCCATTTTAGGGGGCAGTAGTTCATTTTCAATACCTATAAAATGATGTATAAAAAAGGTTAAAATACAGAGCTCAGGGTGAAAATATCGAGATATGAAGGAGAGCAGATAGAAAGAAAACAGAAAGACAGAACAGAGAACTGACTAAGCGCTAAATGGTGTGAATAATTGAGTTGGAGGTGGCAATGTAATGAGGTGAATAAAAGAGTAATCACGAAGACGGCCATGACTCCCAACATGTCCCTCCCAGCAGGTCTGGCTAACACTGCCTGGCACATGCTAATAATGAGAGAACTCACACCTGCACAAGCTTGGAGGGTAACAGACACTGGAAGGGAAGACTTCCTCAAACTTTTAAGAGGAAAAAAAAGCTAATGCAGAATGATCACATTTAAGTAATAAACAATGGTGCAATAATAATTTTGTGTTGATTTGATGGTTTATTTTTAGATTGGTGCTTTATGCTATTAATGTAGGACTGTAGGAATTGACTTAGTTCAGAACAAGCACAGTGTGAAAAAACAGATAAAAGGTGAAACTGAAAGTGGTTTTGCATTTTAGTTCTGAATATAGTTTTCTTATACACTTCCTTACTTTTTGTTTAGTTGATTTTATCCTATGACTTTATTTCTAAATGTATCTGCACAGGTTCTGGTGAAAACTAATTCAAACTGTATCCTACTATTATCATTTCTTTCACAGTGATTGACATTTTGTACTGGTTGGATATAAAAGATTTACCATGTTGCACCCATGCTCTTACCCTATGCACTAATCCCTGGAGGCATATGACCCTACATGAACTTATTTGTGAAATCATCTACACTGGGGCAAGGACAATGGCGGAGCCAGGGGGTGGCCAATGGTGGCCATGGCCACCATAGAATAATCTTCAGCCATCCTACCGGCCACCCCAGTCATTTGAGGAAACTATACTTTTAAGGAAAATAAAATCAGAAAGTATATCCATCATTTATATTGACAGAACAATGCATGAGGGCTTGGTGGCGTCGGTGTGATGGCAGCCTCACATCTGTCAGTCTGCCTCAGGGCAGCTGTGGCTACAATGTAGCTTACCACTATCATTGTATGAATGGGTGGATGACTGATTGTAGTGTGAAGCGCTTTGGAGTCTTCGGACATTATAAAGTACAATACTAGTGCAGGCCATTTACTATTTTTATTACTATTTTTTATGCCTCTCGAAAATTATGAACTCCTCCTCCCATCAGCCTAGCAAGTGGTTTGGTCTATTTGTCTCTAACACCTCAGGAGCTCGCCTGAGGACTGGAGGGGTGGTGCTAACATAAATAACTATCGTCCAGTGAGCAGAGTTTAACAGACCCCTTGTTGGGCTAATGGTCAGCATATCTGCATGTCATGCAGGAGAACCAAGGTTGATTCCCTGACAGGGAGTTACATTATTATTATTATTATTATTATTATTATTATTATTATTATTATGCTCAAATCAAAACACTTATCTTTTTGTAGATGGAAACACTAATGTTTCTATATTTTTTTAAGGCCTTGTTGGAATAAGGGAATAAGGGAAACTACACCTGGGGAAAAAACAAAACAATAAAAAACAGTGCAGGAGAAATGTGCTTGTGTGTGTAAAAGAAACAGCAGTATTTTAATCTTATATATAGTTGTAAGCTATGAACAGTTTCACTACATCACTGCTACTTAAAAATAAGATATTTAGATATAATAAGCTTAGCATTGTACAGTATAATGACATAAAAAATAATATCAAAATTGACTGTACTTATATAGTGCCTTTCTAGCCAGACAGACCATTTAAAGTGCTTTACAACACAATTTGTGCCCTCATTTACCCATCCACACACATTCATACAGCACTACCGAAGCTACATGGCTAATCTAAATAAATCCTTCTATATAGTTTAATCAGTGCTTAAGATCCCATTCATAAACCGATGGGACACATCAGAGGCAATTAGGGGTTCAGTGTCTTGCCCAGGAACACTTCAACATGTGAAATGGTGGAATCAAACCTTCAACTATCTCAATGGAGGACAACTGCCCTAACCACTGAGCCACAGGCACATCCAACTTTGATCAACTTTTTGTCTTTGCCAACTAATAGGAAAATAAATTCACAACTGTTTCAGATTATTAAATTATTTATTTTTTAACTAGCTTAGAAAAACATTAGGAAGCTTACACGGCTCTTAATGATCTAATTTTACAAGGTAGTCACTGCCTGTGTAAGTAAATGAGGGAATAACCGAGAAACACTACTAGATCCATAGCAACTTGCTCGGTAGGAAAAAAAAGATGCCATTTTCAGGGCCACCCCTGTGTCAGCAATGGTGTTGCCAACCCTATGAAAATTGTCTGGTTCAGCTACTCCGCATGTATGTCACTCAGGTATGATGCATGAATTGCACACATGCAAGGCACAGACTCCCAATAGTGCAGGTAGGGTGATTACAAAACAAACAAAAAAGGGTAAGAAGCAAGTCAAGGTGGGAACACAGAGACCTGTGGTAGACAGCTTCTACCCAAAATGTCTGAGTACAAATTGACCAAAACTTCAAAGGTACGATTTGATGGAGGAACAAACTGACCAGGAGCCGTCTGCTTTTATTAGTTTTTCCTGAGTAGACACATACTCCACACTGGTTTTAAAACATAGCTGATTAAAAAATAGATAATTACCTGTTCCTGTGTGTTTTAATGAACCAGACCTTCCCAACACACTACCAACCACTCCATCTAACCTTCAAAAATATGTGCTATTTAACCACTCACACCTAAATAAACCAAACTGGTTCAATTAAATTCCAACCTGCCAGTTGGAGTTTCCATCACACTGAATTGAATGATATTATTGATTCAGCTGTACAGAGGGCAACCAAGATTCTCGGCCACTTGAATGAAGAAATTATAGACTGAATAAGATGAAATTACTAAACAAAACCATTCAACTTGACAATGTTTTTTGTCTTCAACACATTTTATTTATAGCTACAAAAACAAACTGACAACACCATGCACTCACATAGAGAATCAGCATTTACTTTGCTGATAAAATATGCAAGAAGTGTTTTATATGGTCTTTGGGGGACTGCGCTGGCTTTTATTCAGGGTGTGTTCTTGCTGTCTTCCCGTCATCTCTGCTGTTTATCTCACCAGTGTAGTATTGCTCCTGGCATCCTCACTGCCTTTCTGTTACTGACAGGTAAAATAGCAGCATCAAAAAAAAAAGTTTGTACTTTTTAAAATCACTTTGATACACCTGCCTCAAGCACCTTTTTTATTTTAAAGTCCTAAAACTTACAGGCACCCCTTCTTCATTTTGTTGACTGTTTTAGGTTTATTCTTTTTTAAACATCCTCTGCCCAGTAGGATGACATCCAGTAGAAAACTGTGCGATGGGACTCAAATTTGGTACAAGATCATCTAAGTGAACTGACCAAGTACTCCAAGCTTGGCCCCAAAAGGGCTTCTAATGCTGCTGTGCTGGCAAACAATTTAATAATTTAGTATAACTGAATATTACTGTGATTTGTGTTTGTGTGCGTACATGTGTATATGTGTGTGTGTGTGTGTGTGTGTGTGTCATTCTGATTGGTCCTATGTTGTTTTTTCAGCTAATCTTGACTTTATCACTGGTCAAGGCACGTATGATTAGTCTATGGGTCATTGGTGTCACCACATTGTTACATTACTCATAATTAGTTTTTGTACTGTAGTTTGTCATATCCCTGTCTTACCTTTGCATATCTGCTTTTTGTTTCTTTGACCTATTGACATATGTGGCTGTAAGAAATTACACTCAAAGCAATGCGTCTTTACGTACCTAATGCTCTATACACTGTGATCTCCAGTTATGCCATGTTGCCAAAGATTTATTGGTCATGTCAAAACATTTTGTAGTATGAAGGCAGCAACTGTGTAACGTCACACATAGAGAATAGGGCCCTATAAGTCAGAATGATTAAGATTCAAAATCACAGAATTGATCATTAAAAATTGAATTTACAAATGCAGAGAATTGGAATTTTTAATGTGAATGTGATCTAAAGGTTTTTCCACACTTTAAAATGATGTTTACAATGAATAGTAGACTGTATTTTGGCCCCTGCAACCACCTGTTTTTTTTATGTGACATGTGTGTGTGTGTGTGTGTGTGTGTGTGGGGGGGGGTATCCAAGTTACAATTAACTTTTCAGTAGGTTTTGTTTGTACAGGACTGACTGGAACAACAAGAAAACAACAAGAGGTTTTAAGCACTGAGGATAATGAGGTGAAGTGGGCACAGGTGAGTGATAACAACAGGTGCTGACAGATGGAGATGGGCATGACAAACAGGGGCAGACTGAGGATAAGTGGAGAATGATGACATGAACGGCAACAAACAGGAAACCAACAAAGACAATAAACCAAAATCAAAAGAAACTAGAAACAAAATACTTAATACAAAAGGAAACGCAACGCAGAAACAAAAACCTGACACATACGCCATTATTACACTGTTGCATACTGGAATCTTCCTGCCGTTCAACCGGATACATACAGTGCAGGATAACAGGAATGCATCATGAATGTTACATCATACACATCACAAGACTTAGGTGGATTTACAATATAAATATGATTTATTCACATTTCACATATGTGGAAAATTCAAGGTAATGTGACTGTACCATTAAGTCAAGTCAAAGTCAGGTCAAATTTATTTATATAGCACTTTTCAGCAACGAGGCGATTCAAAGTGTATTAAGTTTTGTGTCATATGTTTTTTTTTTTTTTATTATTATTATTTCACATTTTTTACAGAACCATGAGTACCATACATAAACATTTAAGTCATACTTGAGACAGTACTTTGGAGAATGAACATAAACTAATCAATGACAAAACAGGAACCAAAAATAAATAAATAAAACAAGACACATAAAAATAAAATAAAAATCCATCGATTATTTCCATAAGTACATGGATAAAAAGTAGATAGCTAAGAAAAAAAAAAAAAAAAAAAACAGAGGTAACAGAAAAAGAAGTAAATTTGAAATTAAACAGAAAGCAACTGAGACGGGGCACTTAAAGGGCTTAATGTATTCTGTGCTACTAAAATTGTCAAAAGACTTAGATAAAGGGTGTATGCTATTACAACTGGGAAGTAAGGGGTGCACCACTCATAGGGTCACATCGAGTGTCAAAGACCTAACATGGTCCAGAAACGGTGACCAGATTATCAAAAATTTTATTTCAGAGCCTTTGAGAGTATGCCTAATTTTTTCCAGTTTCATGAACGAAAGGGCATCTTTTATCCAGTGCGAATGTGAGGGTGGGAGAGGATTCTTCCAATGCATTAGTATGATACGTCTAGCCAGTAGCGTGAGGAAGGCCACAAGGTCAGCTTGATGGAGTGGCAGTAACTGGTTTTTGGGGAGGACCCCAAATAAAGCAGTGAGTGGAGATGGCTGTACTGTGGTCGAGGTAATTACAGAAAGTGAGTCAAAAACAGATTTCCGAAATTGAAATAGGGAGGGACAGGTCCAAAACATATGGCCGAGAGTGGCTGGACCCAAACCACACTTCCCACAGTTTGAATCCACATCTGGAAAGATCCGAGCCAGTTTGCTTTTGGACCAGTGTACTCTGTGGACGACTTTACATTGAATAATTCTATGTCGGGCACAAATTGATGAGGTGTGAATGCGTTCTAGAATAGTTTGCCACATTTCATTATCAATTTCTGTGTTAAGATCATCAGACCAAGTAGCTTGAAGATGGCCAAGCCCAGGGGTCACATTGGACATTAAGAGGTTGTAAATTTTTGGAATTGTACCCTTTGGAATGGGACTAATTTCTAGCAGTTGATCAACCATATTGGGGGCAGGAGTTATTGGAAAACCTGGGAAACGATGACGAATAAAGTCTCTAACTTGTAGAAACCTAAAAAAGTGGACAGCTGGTAAGTTAAAATTTGAAGATAATTGAGCAAATGAGGCAAAGGTATCACCTAAGTATAGATCTTTCACAGAAAAAAGCCCATGGCTTTTCCACACTGAAAAAGTTTTATCAATGAGTGAAGGTGGAAATAGAGGGTTAGAATTTAGTGGTGATAAAAGAGGTATTCTCTGGATCCTAAAATGTTGCATAATCTGAGCCCATATTCTAAGGCAGTTCTTAACAATTATATTGTTAGTGTAAGTTGTAGGAGATGTGGCAGGGGGAAGGCATAAAAGAGAGAGCAAGGAAGCAGAGCTACATGAGGCCTCTTCTATTGGTAACCATTTGGGAGTCTCACAGTTCGTATTACGCCAAAATAACATTGTACGAATATTAACAGACCAATAATAGCATAAGAAATTTGGTGTGGCAAGCCCTCCCATCTCCTTACTTTTCTGTAGGATACTCTTTCGTATTCTAGGAGGTTTTCTGTTCCATATAAACTGAAAAACTGAAGCATCGAGTGACCTAAAAAACTTTTTGGGCACAAATACTGGCAAACACTGGAAGAGGTACAAGAATTTCGGCAAAACATTCATCTTGATACAGCTGATCCTGCCTGCTAAAGAAAGTGGCAACATGGACCATCGCTGTAAGTCTTGAGTCAGCTGGTCAAGTAAGGGAGTAGAATTAACTTTAAAAAGTTGTGAATAATTCTTAGTTACATGGATTCCCAGGTACTTAAATGTTTGCAGAGAGATCTTGAATGGTAAGCTAGTGAGTGGGTAGGCCATAGCCGCATCATTAATTGGAAATAATTCACTTTTATTAAAGTTCAGTTTATATCCAGATATTTGTCCAAACTTTTCAAGCATGTCCAATACCAGAGGCATGGAGGTCTCCGGGTCTGAGAGAAAGAGTAACAGGTCATCAGCATATAAAGAGACTTTATGGTCCAGACCACCTCTTGTGATGCCTTGCATGGGACTGGATCTGAGAGCTGCAGCTAAAGGCTCTATAGCAATCGCAAACAAAAGAGGGGAGAGTGGACAGCCCTGACGGGTTCCACGGCCTAGGTGAAAATATTCTGAGTGGTCATTATTTGTGCGAACACTGGCTAATGGAGAGGTATATAACAATTTGATCCAGGAAATAAAGGAACAGCCAAAGCCAAAACGTCGTAAGGTGTAAAACAAATAGGACCACTCTACTCGATCAAAAGCTTTTTCGGCATCCATTGAGATAATCACTTCTGGGGAATCAGCTGATGCAGGTGAATACATTATATTTAGCAACCGCCTAATATTGTGAAAGGAGTGTCTATTTTTAATAAAGCCTGTCTGGTCAGGGTTGATGATCTTGGTCATAATTATCTCCAGACGTTTTGCCAACATTTTTGCCAAAATCTTGACATCTGTACAGAGCAATGAAATTGGCCGGTAGTTGTTGCAGACTCGTGGATCCTTATCTCCCTTTAGGATAAGGGAGATAGTAGCTTGTCGCATTGTGAGAGGGAGAACACCAAGTTCACATGCTTCTTTAAGCATGTTGAGCAGAAGGGGAGATAATTTGTCTGAAAATACCTTAAAGAATTCTGATGGAAAGCCATCAGGTCCTGAGCATTTTCCACTCTGCATTGATAATATAGCACTCTTGACCTCAGCGAGCGTAAAGGGCTTGTCTAGGTCAGAGGCTGCTTCTGGGTCAATTGTAGGAATAGTAAAACTATCAAAGAAACTTTCATACTGAGCTTGATCGGGTGAACACTCTGAAGTGTATAAAGTGGAATAGAAGTCTCTAAACTGATTGTTGATAGTTTGTGGATTAATAGAAGTCCCATTGGAGATGTTAATTTCAACTATATGCTGGTTTGAAGCTCTCTGCCGGATCTGATGAGCAAGAATTTTGCTGGGCTTGTCACCAAACTCATAATAACTGTAACGGCTTTTTAATAATAGTGCCACAGCTGCGTCAGAGGCCAGAGTGTCAAATTCAGCCTTTTTTATCAACAAACTTTTTATAAGGTCTGGGGCAGGGGATTCTGCACATTTTGCTTGCAGGTCAGACATAGCACTAGATAGGATAAGACTTTTTTGTGTGGTTGTTTTTCTAAGATATGCTGAGTAGGCTATTATCTCCCCCCGTAAATATGCCTTACATGTCTCCCAGACTGTCGCTGCAGATACATCTGAAGTAATATTAGTGGAGACATACAGGTCTAAACGGTCATTCATAGTTTTGACAAAGACAGAATCATTGAGTAAAACTGAATTGAAACGCCAGGGAGGCCGTGAAGCAGTTCTGCCCGGGAGAGAGAGATCCAAGATGACAGGAGAATGGTCTGAGATCACGATGGGATTATAGCAACATGACCTAACTGAGGAGAGTAGTTTGTTATCCAGAAGAAAGAAGTCAATTCTAGAGAAGGTAGAATGCACTGGGGAGAAAAAGGAAAATTTTCTGGTGTTAGGGTTGAAATAGCGCCAAACGTCTGAGACTGCATATTGCTGCATAAATGTATGTAGAACTTTGGAAGACTTAGAGACTGAATATGACTTGTTTGAGGAACGGTCAAGTAAAGGGTCAAGGCAGCAGTTAAAGTCACCCCCAAGAATGAGCTGGCTATTACTTAGATCAGGAAGTGAGAAGAGAATGTTTTTGAAAAAGTCCTCATCATCCCAATTCGGACCATATAAGTTTACTAATGTCAAATTGCTACTGCTAATTCTTCCCAGGACAATAATATAACGGCCGTTAGGGTCGGATATGACTTTGGTCACAGAGAAGGGAACAGATTTATGTATTAAGATAGCAACCCCACGTGCCTTACTATTAAATGATGAATGATGCACCTGGCCAACCCACCCACAACGAAGCCTGAGCTGGTCTGACAGCTTTAAATGTGTTTCCTGTAAGAAAGCAATTTTTGGGTTTAAGTGCTTTAGATGGTTAAATACTTTTTTACGCTTTATAGGAGAGTTCAACCCTTTAACGTTCCAACTGACAAATCTTAAAGAATCCCCTGGTGCAGATGGGGCGTCACTACTTGGCATAATACCCTAGGTGTGATAGATGTGAAAATGACAGTGAGCTATGAACTGTAGCACATATGTAGTGAGTAGCACTGATACATGCAGATAAAGAAGGCCCGCAAAGCACACATACAAAAAGAGGAAAGAAAAAACAACAATAAAAAGAAAAATGGAAATAGGAAAAACAAAACAAAACAAAAAAAAAAAAATGGTGTCGCAAAAGGCAGGCACCAGAACTCTGATAAACCTATCAGCATATTTTAATACTTCCTTATTCCTAAATCCCAACTCCTTGCAACCGCATTATGGAAAAAACAGATCAATTAAATTAGAATCCCATTCCTTATAGCTTAGAATGATCAAGCTGTGTATATGTAATGTAAATACAGCATTATTCACTAACAAATGACCTGAACAAGCCGCATTGAATTAGGTAAATGGCTAGACGCAATTGAAAAAAGAAACCAATGTTCCAAGGCAACTGGACAGCAACACACCAAGGCATGCTGGAATGTTGGAAAGTAAACATTCCAATGGAGAGTAAAAATAAGATAGTGTTCTATTCTATTTTTTTTTTTTTTCAAACCTGACCCAAATCCTGGACGAATTTAGCCGCATCCGTGGCCGATGGAAGCCACTTCCTATCTCCGTTCGTGAGTGTGATGCGCAACTTCGCAGGAAATAGCAACGTTGGCTTGTATCCCCGCTTGTACAGTTCAGTCATGGCACCGCTGTATTCCCCGCGCTGCTTCACAACCTCTGGACTGTAGTCATCATAGAAGCGGATCCTATGCCCCTGATAAGACAGTGCCCCCCTCCTGCGAGCTTCGCGGATAATCAGGTCTTTCTCTTGGAATCTATGGAAGCGCAGGATGACGGGGCGAGGTCGGGATCCCGGGGCGGGCTTGGGGGCGAGGGTGCGGTGCGCTCGATCTATCTCAGGAGGGGAAGGAAGCGTATCCTTACCGAAGACTTCAGTCAAGAGCTTTGAGAAAAACGAAGATGGCCGGGGACCTTCTATTTCTTCTGGTAAGCCAACAATGCGAATGTTTTGGCGCCGGCTGCGCCCCTCCAGATCCACCACTTTAGCTCTCAGCATCACATTTTCTTTTTGAAGGTCAGCACACACCTTCTCCACCCGCAGTAAGCGCGCGTCCGAAGTAGTTGCATTATCCTCCAGGGAGGAAATACGCTGACCGTGTTCCGTCATAGTAACGTTGATACCGTCCAGTGTGGAGGTCAGAGATTCAAAAGACAACTTGAACTCCGCAGACAGGGCCTCTTTATGACTGCTAAGGAGCGAGCTAATGTCCGCGATTGTTATGCTAGCAGTAGCCGGCTGCGCCTCTTTCTCTCGTTCGGATGATTTTCCTTTGGCCTTGGACATGACGAGTAAGTTTGCGATAAATATTAACAACTACGACAAAAAATACTTAAATCTTTACAAAGGAGATGGGGTTCCAAGAAGGTATTAAAGAACACAAATGCAGCAGCAGTCCAAGCGTGCGTCTACTCCTCACGCATTCCAACCGGAAGTCCTGTGTCATATGTTTTAATGTTTAATCATAGCTTGTTCTGCTCTGTTGTTTTCATCAAAGATCTATTTTTGTTGACTTGTTTTTAACTTTATATTTGTATGAGTATTTTTCATTAAAAAAGGGTAGCTGGCAAAAATCAATATGTTCAAATCTTTTAAATCCCACAGTTGTTCATAAGAGTAAATCCACATGTACAGTGTATTATCACTCATAGTTGAAAAAGATTTAAGAAGTCACATTACTGGAGCAGACAGTCGCTCTAGTTAGATTTGTAAAAACACTAAAATATCTGGATATTGTGCAAACAAACACTATAGGAGTAAAAAGTGTAGCTGAAGGTAACAGGAGAAAATAATTCACCTTTGAGTCCTCTAAGCTGCAGTCTGTGTGAATCAATGAAACCTTTGAAGACAACAATACAGCTCTGGGGCATGAGGGAATAAAATATATCAGTGTAAAATGAACTTCTTGTTTTGAGGTTTTTTGTGGGGTTTTGTAGGGCACTAAAAGTCACTGTGCCAGACAACAACAACCAGCTGTCTACGATTTAATTCAATATTCAGTCAATAAAAAAGCTCCTTACCTGTTGTGATGACAGCATTACAGCACATGAAAGAGAGAGGGAAACAGACCAAAAAAAACACACTTAAAAAGGGCAATAAAAATGTTGTTTCCTGATATTCATAGAGTTTCATTTATTTAATAGGCAATTCATATTGACAAACACAGGTCTTACACAAGCCGATTAGCTTATTATGCTCATCAAACTGATTTCAATAAAAAAAAAACCTGCTGCTTTGAAACCATTGTTGAAGATAAAACAAAAATTCAAGAAAATTAACAAACAATAAAAAAATAGGAATTAATTTAAACCAGAACATAGCTGTGAAACATACAGTTTCTCATTATTTCAACAATACATATCTCAGAACTTTTTAAGAAACTACACTTGCACAGTCTTGTTGACAAGTCAAAAATCTTTTACATTACAAGCCTCAGTCATCCACCCACAAATGCACAGTCCTACACCAATCAGCTGGTTGAGGGTGGTGTAGGGTTCAGTGTTCTGTCTAAAGGTACCCAAGTACCAGGAAACCAGGATCAAACCACCAACCTTCTGACTGGCAGATAGCTGCTTTTTATTCTGCCACATTCTGAAGACACTAATTTGTATAGTTGCTCACAAATAAAGTTGAACTGTGGCTTCTCTTCCACAACCCCAGCAGATCAGGAACCTTAACCAGATCTTTTCAGTCATGCATGAAAGACAGATTGGTATGAAGCTAAAAGGTGTATTAAAAGATAGAGATAAATATTGTGTTACAAAAGAAAGCAAATTAATGATATTCATCCAAAACCTTTCATTTTTTTGACATTTGACTTGTAACTTATTTACATTCAAATAGTGTTCAATATTTTAGGAAAGCTATGGAAAATAAAAAAATAAAAATGTATTTTCTCTTATTGTAAGCTAAGTACCATTGCCAGTTAAAAATTACAGTAAAAAGCAACATAATTTTTTTTTTATATTGGGAATCTGTCCTTTGATGATGACAACAATTTTTATGTAACTGAGACAAAAACACAAAAGAGTGCTCATACAGAAGGATTTTATTCTTATTAACTTTGCATGTTTCCAGCACTATCTAGACTGATTCTGATTAGTGTGACATTGGTTTCTTTAAGAGCTTTTACTTCTAGCTTCAGGAGAGTGGCTGGAACAGATTTGGGGTTTCAGTCCAGAATAGTACAGTCCTTCAACCTCTGGCAAAAATTATGGAATCACCACTCTAGAGGGACGTTCTTTCACAGGTTTGAGCCTTGCCATTGACCATTTTCTTCTATGTCTACCAGATATTTTCAGCTGGAATGTACCATTGACATTATATGTTTTTCTTGAAGGAAAGTTTCCACAACCTTTGTCCTATGGCGAGATGTATTATCATCTTGAAAAATGAAGTCATCATCACCAAACAACTTTATAATTGGTGGAACAAGAAAAGTGTTCAAACTTACAATGTATACTTTAGCATCTATTAAAGATGCAATGGCTGCTGTCTCCCCCATGCCATTACCTAACATGACACTTTTATCCAGACAACCACAGTTCATGATTGCTTTTCATTAGCCCACTGTAACCTTGTTCTTTTTCTGTTTGGGTGTTAATGAGAGATTTTATTTGACTTTTCTGAATTTAAATCCTATATCATTTTGGGGATTTTTTTTACACTTTGGTCACAGACACTGACTCCAGTTTCCACGTACTTGTTTGTCATTTGTTTTATTCTGCATTTTTTGTTGTCAAGACACATTGCTTCAGGTTTTCTATCTTGACCCTTTGATGTCTTCCTTTGTCTGCCAGTATGCTTCCCTTTTACGATCTTTCCATTTTGCTTGTGCTTGGTCCAGATTTTAGACACAGCTGTCCGGGAACAGCCAACATCTTTTGTAACATTTGATGATGATTTACCTTCTTCAAGAAGTTTCATTATCTTCTCCTTTGTTTCAGCTGACATCTTTTGTGTTGGAGCCATGATTCATGTCAATCTGCTTTGTGCAACAGCTCTCCAAGGTGTGAGCACTCTATTTAATTTAAGACTAATTAACAGATTTAATCTGATGTGTTTGTTTTAAAACTGCAAATTACAGAGCGATTCCATAATTTTATCTCTGATTTAAGTGATTCCATTTTTTTTTTTCGGCTTGATCTAAAAAAAAAAAAAAAAAAAAAAGAAAGAAACTGGCCCAGCGTGTACCCCACCTTTTGCACAGTGACTGCTGGAGATAGGTGCCAGCTCCTCATGACCCAGAAAGGAAAAGCAGGAAAAGAAAATGGATGGATGGATGTTATATTAGCCCTCTTTGTACAGTTTATTTAACTTAGAAGACTAATCCATTTAATGCAACATTTTCTATTTACATACCAGTTACTCTAGCAAATGAAACACCAGGTTGCCACAAATTTATTGGTCTTGTTGAACAATTCTGTAGCATGAATTTTAGCAACCTTTATAAATTTTAGAAACATCACATATACCTTACATATATGCCACAATAATGAAAGTTATACAACAGTGACTTAATAATGTTACACAATCTCATCCTGCATTATGCTAATGCTCTGTCTGCACTGCAGGATTGTTGTGTGCTTGTGGTACTTTTATGCTCCTTGTCCTTCTTATCTGTCTTGATAGAGCTGCTTATCAGTGGGGTATTTCTTTGTGTTCTTGGTAGATGCATGGAGTAAATATAATGCTCATAATTTCATGTGATTGATGCTGCATGCATATTGTGCTGTTGGAGGATATGTGATGCTGTAAGAGTGCCAATGTCTACACATGTTCATTTTATGCACCAATTCTGTGCTATGATTGGCCACATAATATGCACTGACCTACAACCAACATTTTCTACTTGTAATTTGTTCCATAAACATGAAACTGGAAAAAAAAACTGATGTGCAAGTTGTTGTTAGGGGTTTGGTTTGGACTTTACAGAAAACAAACTGTCAGATTGAGATCTGCCTGACAGAGGAACAAAGAGGACTAGCAAGAAGAAAAAGTGAGAGGATGATGGGTGAGAACATGGTTAAATGGTGACAGAAGATTACCACAGGTTCATGGAAGAAAGATGCTGAAAAACATCACTTACACCTTGCAGTTACGTCACATGGAAGAACACAAAAGCAGCAGGAGTCACACCACAACAGTGCATATGCCACACTAATTGTGTAACATGCTCAAACTTCCAATGCTAACATAGTATATGTAACAGAAATGCATCATGAATGTTACATCATATACAAAACAAGACATAACTTTTTACTAAATATGCTTCATTTATTCTTGTTTTGACCCAGGGTTAAAATAATAATAAAAATAAAACATCAACATATGTGGCAAAATACTAAACTGTGACAGTAGTGTAACTGTTATGGGTTTTCTAATGTAACAGTGTCATTTCTCACATGACATTTTTGCTGTACCCAGCATTTAAAATTATCATCACCAACGTGAGACCATTGTTTATGAATCACCGTTTTCATGATGCTTCAAGCATTTTCAATGAACTGCAGACAGGCCAGTTCACTCTGTGTGAAGCCACTCTGTTAGAATTTTTGTAGAAAGACATGTGATGTTGCCCTTCTAAAATCATTAATCTCCCAACAAAAGATGCCACTCTCATGTTAACATATGTAAATCGAAATTACTAATGTCTGCCTCTCCTTCACTTGGTACATTCACAGACATACAGTCGTTCATGTCATGGACACCTTTATGTCCTTGCCTTTCTCTACAACTTTGTTCTGGTGTGTTGCTCAAGTGAAATTCTAGATTTGTTTACAAAGATCAAGGCTAGAATGAGATGACTGTACTGCACTAGAAACTGAGTTCTGAAGTTTGAGCCACAACTGTGAGTCACTGACACACTGCACCTCACACCAAACCTCCACATGTGGCTCGTCATACAAATTTCATTGAGCCCTCAGTGCAGGACACTGCTACGTTGCACTTCAGAGACACACAGAGGCTGTTTAGGAGGTAGCCAGACCCAGACTAGAAACTGATACAAGCAGTGGGGTGACCTGGATTGAAAAATTTTGGGGAAAAAGAGGCATGTTACCCAGATGACAGACAGACTCGCTCCATACAAAAACCACAAGGAGAGTGTTGGACTGAAGGCAAGTGGTCAGGATTCTGAGTCAGCTTCCTCTGGACAGTCAAGTTGTATCATCGTTTTCACGTTTCACAAGGGTCATGACTAAACCTAAAGCCAGTATCTCACTCGTGTTCTCACTAAAACCAGGAAGATAGAGCACATAACACCAGTTTTAAAGTCCCTACACTGGCTCCCTGTAGCTCAAAGAATAGACTTTAAAATACTGCTGTTAGTTTATAAATCACTGAACGGTTTAGCACCACAATACATTAAAGATCTGTTATCGCTGTACCAAC
>NC_051433.1:28773228-28823829 GCF_001649575.2 Kryptolebias marmoratus | reverse complement strand
GAAGAGAGGCAGGTGAAGTGTTGCCTACTGTACAAGCCTGTGGGGGTAGTGCTATGATCTGGGGTTGCTGCAGTTGGTCAGGTCGAGGTTCAGCAACAGGATGAGCTCAAAGAATGAGGTCAAAGGTCAGCTGACTACCTGAATATACTGAAGGACCAGGTTATTCCATCAATGGATGTTTTCTTCCCTGATGGCACGGGCATATTCCAAGATGACAATGCCAGGATTCATTGGGCTCGAATTGTGGAAGAGTGGTTCAGGGAGCATGAGACATCATTTTTACACATGGATTGGCCACCACAGAGTCCAGACCTTAACCCCATTGAGAATCTTTGGGATGTGCTGGAGAAGGCTTTGCACAGCGGTCAGATTCTACCGTCATCAATGCAAGATCTTGGTGAAAAATTAATGCAACACTGGATGAAAATAAATCTTGTGACATTGCAGAAGCTTATTGAAACAATGCCACGGCGAACGCATGCTGTAATCAAAGCTAAAGGCGGTCCAACGAAATATAAGAATGTGTAATCCTTTTTCTTTGACCGAGACTTTTCTTTTTGGCCAGGTAGTGTATTTTGACAATTTTACATGGAATTTAAAATGGGTTTTGATGATTTATTTGAAGTTGTTTTTAATCATTTTCAGTTATGGGGCAGGACAGATCACCGTCTGCATTCATCATTATATTTATCATATCTCCCTGTTGGCAGAGAGATCAGAACTGCAGGCAGCTCCAACAGAGTCTCACTGGAGCTGAAATAATTCTGCTCCATGGACACATTCTGCTGATTTTAGCTCATTGACATGGCCACTACTAATGCTGGACCTCACCTGATCTTTATGCAAGAATAGCTGCATCAAAACCTGCTGTGTTCAACAGTTGAGATTTTCTTTTTAAAAATCCATTTGTGAGAGTAACATTAAACAATAAATTATCAGTCAGCAGCTTGAAACAGACAGACCGGACATGAACTGAACACAGAAAACTAAAGACAGAGGGGAGATAAACAACAGGACATATTCTCTAACATGGTTTGTTTATTTTCTGTGTCTAACTACACTTAGACCCCACAGGTGGATCTTATTTAACTAATTTTGTGGCTTCTGGACGTAATGGTTGAGGCTTTAAAGCAAATGGGTGAATATATATGCAAATGGTAAATGGACTGTACTTATCTAGCACCTTTCAAGCCAACCAGGCCACTGAAAGCACTTTACAACACATATACACACACCCCATCTTCTTTAATTATATAGTTCTTAGAATTATTTTCACAGAAGTTGTCTTCCCCAAATTTTGTTAATTTAGTATTATTATAGAAATATTACTTTAAATCAAATTAGAAATCTAGAAGGCTGTGTACCTGTTTGTCTGTTTTATTTTATGCCATAAAAATGAAAAAAAAAAATTAAAAATAAATTGTACACAAAGTTGTTTTTCACAGAAAACTCAGTGCAAACTGTAAAATTTGAGTGGAGGAGTCACTACTGGTGGAAGGTATGATGGTTAGCATAATTATTAACTAGTTGGTCTAATAACTACTACAGAGACAACAAACATTAGCAGTGTCAGGCATTGATGTTTGTTTGACAGGTTTTCACAAAACAAATATGCTTTAAACTCACCACCAGACAGTGACGGACACCAGGTTTGACTCAGTCACTCTGGATGAACCCTGTTAACAGCTAACAGCAGAATAAAGCAGCTTTCTTCATTTAACTTGAAGCCAAAGTGTCTCTTGAACAAGGCCAGGAGTTCCAGGAGTTTGTTTCATTATCATTATTTTGACTTAAACAGAAGTTGAAGTGGAGCTGTCATCCAGTTAAAAGGTGATGTGCTGACAAGTGAATGTCTGCTGAGTTTGTCTCCAGGCAGGTGGATGACGCAGCATGCCAAGTGGGCTGAGTTTGTACACAATCTTTATGGGTTTATTTAACAGGGAAACTCCTCCTTCCTGGCTCGTCCTCACTTCTAGCCCCATCACACACCTGCTGACTGTAAAGGAACAGATATAATCTCTGTAGGTGTTATGTTATTTTCCTCCTGATTTTAATTCACGTTTGTTCCCATTTTTTACTCAGTAACTGATGGGATTTCAAATGCAATACTTGAAATAAAACATATTCAAGTAAAAGTATAGATTCTAACAATTACCTAAAAAAGTAGAAAGTACTCAAAATTCATACTCAATTACAGTAACACAAGTAAATGTAATTCATCACTTTCCACTTCTGCAGGTCACATGTTCATGACAGGACCACATAAATGGTAAATGGCTTGCACTTATATAGCGCTTTATCTAGTCCAAGGACCCCAAAGCGCTTTACACTACAATCATTCACCCATTCATCCACACATTCACACACTGATGGCAGTAAGCTACATTGTAGCCACAGCTGCCCTGGGGCGGACTGACAGAAGTGAGGCTGCCATCACACCGGCGCCACTGAGCCCTCTGACCACCATCAGTAGGCAAGGCGGGTGAAGTGTCTTGCCCAAGGACACCACGGCTGAGACAGCCAGAGCTTGAACCAGCAACCCTCCGATTACAGGACAAACCCCTACCTCCTGAGCCACTGCCACCCCTAAAGACAAATGAGACAAACAACCATTCATGCTCTCACTCACACCTAGACAATTTTAGAGTTGTTGTTTTTGTGTAATGTATTTGTTAAAAAAATAATAAACTAAATATGAATATAGAAACACTGAGGACAAAAAAACTATGCATACTCACTCTTACTTCTAAGGTCATTTTAGAATTTAACATACATGTTTTTGGACAGATTACGTAAGACAGTATAGGTTTGTTTTAAAAAACATACTGCCTGCCAACAGAAAGACTGATAGCCCCGTATGTTTTCTCACTGCATTTTACATTTTTTACTTTGCCAGTGGCAATGTAAAAAATATACTATGTTGAATGGCACATAAAGGAATGATGATCTTCACATAGACTAACTGCACCTAGGCACCAGTTTTACCCACAGTGACAACCTCTCTCCACCTAGCAAACATGAGATTTGACAAGCTGAAGCAGTGGTTGACTGAAGAGCATCGACCTCCATTCTCTGATAGGTAGTTGTCAACTCTCTGCTGTCATGACACACAGAAAATGAGAATGTTTTCATGGGTTTCCTGTTTCCTTCACTTGCAGGGTTTTGCAGAAGAATTCAGAATATATTCTGGAAACATTCCTATTTTCACATGCTGAGGACTGTTCATAAATTAGTTACCGGAAATTAATAGTTCAACACCAGAAATTGATGTTTAATTTGTATTATCTTGAAACTGTCAGCAGAGGTTTTTTTTTTACAGAAGCTGCAAGATTTTTCTCATTTTAGAGGTGATGGATGTTTTTCCCTGACTTTGTGCGTGTGCTTTTGCCTTTCTTTTACCAAAATATCTGATGACTGGGAGGATTTAATGAAACTGTCAGAAGGTAATCCCTATATGTATATCTACAACAGAATTACTTTTGGATTTAACCCAATTTAAAATGGCTGCCACTGCCAATTGACCTTTTGAAACATAAAAATTTCTACAACTCAATCTAGCTCAAATTTGGTGTGACAGTAGCCAGGAGTCATTTATGACACAAACTTTCAACAGATTTAACAACACATTGCAATATTGGTGACATATGTTGGTTCAAAGGTTTGACCAAAACCACTAAAACTCTGGCATGATAGTAGGTGATATGCATTCCTTTAAAGAATGATAAGCCTTTAATTTTACAATCTGATAATTGAGATAATATAGGTTTTTAAATCTTCACACCAATACAGATTATATGTTCATCTGTGTGACCCGTTTTAAGGCTCTAATGTATCAAATGATCTTGGTTTAAAGATCTGCTGTCATATGACTAAAAAAACACTTATTTACCTGTAGTATTTTGAGGCCTTTCAAAAATGTAATTAATCAATTCTTCAAATGACTGAAAAGTGCCTTCATTATAAGAATCCAGTGCTCACAGCTAAAAGT
This sequence comes from Kryptolebias marmoratus, assembly GCF_001649575.2. NCBI lineage: Eukaryota > Metazoa > Chordata > Actinopteri > Cyprinodontiformes > Rivulidae > Kryptolebias > Kryptolebias marmoratus. The sequence continues at coordinate 28,819,841 of NC_051433.1, read as the reverse complement.
ATTGTAGGTTATGGTTGTGGTAGGGATGGGAAGGTTGGAAAATAAATACTTAACTCCTGTTCATGTAGAAGTGGGGAGTCCTCCTTAGAGAGAGCTGGGGCAGGCACAGAGAACAGGTAATTAATGATATTCAGGCCAGTCTAGGCAGGAGATAAAAGGTGTCCCCCTTTTTGCACAATTTCCCCAGGCCTTCCCATTACGTGGACTAACATAATGACTTTCTGAGCCACTCAAATCACAGCTTAGCAACAGCAGTACATCCCCTTACTTTTGTCCTGACTTTCACATCTGTCTCTCTAAAGTAAAAATGGAAGAGAAATATGAAAAGCCCAATGGTTATCGTCCCTGTTGTAAAGACATTTTAGCAAATGTGTTTGCAAATAAACCACAAACCATGTTGAAGTCTAAAAGATAATTAGGATTATGACCCAGTAAAGCAGCTGAGGTACACTTTGCTATTACATAAGAAGTAGTATTAACTATTTAGAATGATGGGTCAGACTATAGATGAGACTGTGCACAGAGGGGCACTGTATGCTGAAAGTGTCTCTTTGTTTAAACATGCTCAATATTGTAGGCATCCCTGTAATGAGATTTTCAAAACACTTTCAGTTTTGGTGCATCATTTTGCAAGAGTACATACAGTAATGTTCAATAAAAGTTGTGATTTCCCCTATTCCACTGTATAAAGGGATTTTAACAATGTGATCATAGTCTTGTGTCATTATCATTATTAAAGGACTTATATGCAGTCACTGTCTTTATTTTTATTACCTCCTGCCAAAAGGCAAAGGCAGACAATAAAGATTTCACCCATGTTTGTGTGTGTTCATGTCTGTCTGTTAACAAAGTTACTGACGAACCTCTAGACAAATTTTAATGAAAGTTTCAGAAAATAGTAATTGAATGAACATCTACAGCTAAGTAACATTTAGAGTCAACACGATTTAAAATGGCTGCCACAGCCAACTGACCTTCAAAAACACAAAAATGGCTACAACTCTGAGCTAAAATTTGGTGTGGTAGCAACTGAGACTGCTCCCAAACATATATTTTGAGGGTTAAAAGATTGTCCAACAACTCTGTTTATACTTTTGCCAAGAACTAGTTAGCATCAGCTGTCTTGGACAGAAAATAAAAAAAACTTACAGGAACCAATCAGTGGCTAAGCCCAGATAACTGATTACCTTTAGGCCCCTACTCATTTCAAGATAGCCATCACAGCCAACTGACTTTAGAAAACATAAGAATTAGTATAATTTGGTCAATTTTACCATAAATATTCTAAAATTTAGTGAGGTTGTAAATTTCATGAGGTTGTAGCTCAGTGTTGTATTTACATGTTTGTTAGTTGTTTTTTTGGTCATTATGTATTTTTTATTCAGAAAGTATAGCAATAATTACTTAATATAAATGAATGTACATATAACAACCCTTAGAGGAACTTGTACATCTAAACATAACATAAATGAGGATTCTTGCTCCAAAAGCTAAATTGAGGGCTACTGTGAACTGGTTGTAGTAGCTACTGTATATTCATTTTCCTATTTGGTAATTGATGAAGTATGTAAGTATGTGGCATGACAGATTACCAATTTTTAAAAGTGGCCAATACTGGCCCATTAAAATCAGTTGGCTGAATAATCGGTCTACTGCTAATTAAAATTTAGTGGCTATTCTTCTATTTCTATCGTATTTTTGGTTTGCTACTCTTCCTGAAGATTTAGAAAAACACATGAAAAATTTGCAGAGAAACCTGAAATATTGTGCTCTGACCTTTGGTAGCAGTATATTGTAAGGCAAAGACAAAATTAATAAAAAACAACAAACATTTCCACAAGCATAATAATAATAATAATAATAATAATAACAACAATAATAATAATTCGTGAATCACTGAATTAATTTTAATGAAACTCTTAGAGCAATCATTGGATGAACAGCTACAGCAGATTAACTTTTAGAGTCAACCTTATTTAAGGTTTGACGAACATGGCTTTATCTCTTTATTTGTCAAAATAAAATGATCTTAGTTTAAAACTCCAACATGAAAGGTAGCGGGTGATACCTTCAAGGAATACTAGGTCTTAATTTAAGTTAGCATTTACCACCATTGGTGCACTTAATTTAATAATTATTAATATCCTTTATTTTTCAGCGTGAAATAAGGAAACCCACCCAGTTAGATTATTTATGTGGAGAGTGAGTTCTATAGTGTTTTAGCAATAATAACCACCTGACCTGTTTCTGGTGGTCACAAGGTCAATAATTTTCTGAAAGATGAAAAACAATGTCTTAATGCCTGAGAAGTAGCATGTGTCCTGTAACTAGTAACTAGTCCACAGTAAATAATAAAAGAAAGCAAAAACATGATCTTGTTCTATTGCTCATTGAATGGTCTGGTGTGACCTTGTGACCTCTCCTCAATGAATAAATAATCGTCTTCGGAAAATTAATCGGCTAATCAATTTAATAGGTCATATTTCCATTTTTTAAAATAATCTTTCATGCCTGTGCATACATATTTGATTAATAAGCAGGTGCATCTGTGGGCAAAGTGTTGTTGTTGGTGTTAAAGTAAAAGTGTGAAACGTGACGCTACACATGAACAAAATACAGCCTGAGGGTCAGAAGTGACCTTTCATTGTCTTCAAACAAAAACAAAACAATTTGAAAGACATTAAAGAAAACTAGGATTTTAAAAAAAAGAATCTTAAGGAAAGTTAAAATAGGTTATACAACCTTTTCACCCAATTATCTCAGAAAGTGATGTCTGTTGTTTTACTATAATTGGTCTAAGCTTTTCTTTGCCAAGCTTGTTACAGTCTGAGTCTAGATGATGAAGTTTTCTTCAAAACTCGAAGTCATCACCGGTGATAAGAGTTACTTCACAGGCAGCATGTTTAATCTGCTAAGAGAGTATTATAATACTTTTACCAAGCATACCAACTATGACACAAGCTAGTATTCATCTAAATAAAAATTAAAAACAAAATAGGCCTTTTAACTTTTAAATGAAAAACTTGTTTTCAAATCAATTTATCTATAAATATGCAACAAATGTTAGCTACATATTGCCATACAGGCACAGCAATGTAAGCCTTTCTCTGACTGTATTTTTGCAGATTGATGTTATGTTTCGTAAATGAAAGAAGACAAAGTGTTGCTTTAATTCAACGTGTGGCTTTTTGATGCCTTTAGGTCAGCGCAGAGGGGGTCAGCATCTAATGTGAAGGATTCCTTAAAGGCATCAGTGTGAACAGTGAGCCAAGGGACACTACTTAATTTTTGGGTTTAGAATTGGTTTTGAATTAAGAATGGAAAGGCAGCAATCATTAAACAGTTTTAACAGTCTCTGGTCCAAATCATGTGGATTCATTGGTAATAAATTAAAAGCATAGCAAAATTTAGCAACACAGTCAGCAAAGAAAATTGGATCACATCTCTTAGTGGGATCAGTAAAACCCAATTTTTGAGACACTTTCAAAATAATGACCTTTTGGTTGGTAACAGATCTTCAGGAGTTTAATAGAGTTTAAAGCCAAACTGGATGATAGAACAAAATATTTGTTTTTACATTTCAACTGTATAATCTCTTTTACAGATTGAGTAAGATTAAATGTCTAACAAGAGCCAAAAAATTAGAGGTTTAGGAATGAGACAAAAAACATGTACAAATATTAGTGTTACCAAGATTATTCACATTGTCATACTTTGGTTATACAGTTGATACAAGAGTTGAAAACTCAGCAAAAAAAGTGGTAGATTTATCAGGCCTATAGAATAAAATAGGCACAGCGATGCTGGAGGGGTTGAGAATAAAAAACGTAGCACATCAGAGGAAATAAACTGCCCAAAAATAATAGGATGACACTCAAAGCCAGACTCAGAGAAGACCACCCCCTTATTCAGTGATTCAGCTGAAACATCCAACACTATGGTTAGTATGAGAAACAAAAAGAAACTTTCCACATGAGTTTCAAAGTAAAACATTGTTTACTGTATTCTCTCCACTATAGGGCGCACTGGATTATAAGAACACTGTCAATGAATAGTCCATTTTCAAACTTTTGTCATATATAAGGCGCATCAGACTATAAGGTGCATTAGGTGAAACAAAATGGTCCTGACATTTCTGAAAATACTGCACTGCACGGTTGCCAACTCAGCCGCTCCAAAAAACGGGACGGCCCCGCCAGGGGCGGGGCTTAATGACATCATGTATGACGTCACGTGTGGCGTCACCACATAATTATTTTTAATTCCCCAACATTTGAGTTAGATCCTCCTAAACAAAAATTATACTTGTTTTCCTCGTCCACATCATTTCCTCTGTTGTTTTCAAGACTTCCTGCGCGCATTTTCCACGTTACACACGTTACACGTTACACAACACGCCACTTACACACGACCGCGTTCCAAGTTTTCTTCACTCCCTCGCAGCGCGGCGCGCGCGCACTGAGCACACAGACACACAGACACCCCTGCAGGGTACGCAAGCAAGCACCAAATTTTATGCATATGGAATAAATTATGATTTTCTGCAATATTCACTGTTTTACAAGACATATAATGGCGCACAAAAAGAAAGAAATATATGCATCTTCCCTTACATTTCACATCTCCATCTTACCCGTGAATCTGGGACAAACAGCGTCCCATACGGGACGCACCTTATTTGGCTGAAATACGGGACGTCCCAGCTAATACGGGACGGTTTGCAACCCTACTGCGCTGTAAGAGTCAAGTATAAACGCCTCCACCACCTGCTCAGGTCCGCGCGCCAAGCACTGAGCCCTATAAAGCGCGACTATAACTGAGCCTTAATGCTGCAAGCGGTGTGGCTTTGTAGTTTATCAAAGTCGTACTAAAACATTACGACTTCTTATATATATAAGACGCCCCGAATTATAAAGCACACTGTCATTTTTTGAGAAAATTTAAGGCTTTTAGGGGCGCTTATAGTCCCAAAAATACGGTAAGTCCCTTTTTAATAATTCTGTCGACTGGCGGTATAAATTATTTTTCTCATGTGATTTATCACTTGAGTGACTTCCACCCCCATAGCCAGGAGGGGTTCAGGGGGTTCTGAGAAACTCCCCACTTTGCCTAAAAAGGTCCGCCTGTGCATTTGCTGTTGTTTTCTGACGGGTGTTTACAGAGTGGAACTTTTTGCCCCCCCATTATAGATGGTGATGGCTGTGGGCAGGAAAGATCTCCTCCGTTTTACAACTAATCTGAAGAAGGCTTTGACTAAAGAGACTGTTTTCCGATGATGGTCTCATGAAGAGGATGGTCAGGGTTGTCCATGATTTCCTTGATTTTATGCAAAATCCTTCTTTGCATCATCATCTCAAGGTTCCACAGTCATCCCCAGAACAGAACCAGCCTTCTTTATCAGGTTGTTGAGCCTTTTTAGGTCCCTGGCTCTGATGCTGCTGCCCCAACAGATGATGGCAGAGGAGATGACACTCACCCTTTTTCAACATGTAGCAGCAATCCAACCTTACTGTAAGTCCAAACAAACGTCCATGATATGCTCAACCTTAGAGATTGTATAAAATCATCTGGGGGGAGCTTAAATTAGGGTTGCTGCTCCTTTACATCAAAATTAATCTGCTGATGTGGATCAGGAATCTGATTAAAATGCCTCCTGAGAGCCTCCTTGGAGGGTTTCTGGGCATGTCCCATTGGGAGTAAACTGGCAGACCCAGAACTCACTGAAAGGATTATATATCATTTATGGCCTGGGAAAACTTTGAGAGAGGGATGTCTGGGTTTCCCTCCTGGACCAGCAGAAAATGTGTGGATGAATGGATGGATAAATCAAGTTTAAAATTTTGTAGACACTTTAAAAACAAAACAAAACAAAAAAAGGCATTTTTCCTCCTGCCATCTTATCACATACATTATTCAACAAACCAGAAGACAGAGCACCAAAAGTCAAGAAAGTGTTTAGTATTTATGTGTGATGAAAAACATTCTTTAAAATTTCACACTTTTTGTTTTAAACTGGAGAATTTCAGGAACCTAATCAAGTCCTAAGTCTTACTAGAAATGCCAGACTTCTCCAAAGGAGATAAGGTACACTGACAACAGACATTTGTTTACAAACAATAAGCTTACAAGTTTTCTGGCTCCAAAAGGTAATCATGTGTAAAGGTATTTTTACTGATTAGTTCCTGAAAGCTTATTGAAATGTAAAATTTGTGTTAATCTTGTGCAATCTGTTAGAGTTCAGTTTGCACAATGGATCAGTCTCAGTGACTACCATACCATACTTTAGCTCTATAGCTGTAAGATTGACTGAATTATTCTTTTTCTTTTTATTTTTTTTAAGTTCAGGTGTCTGTGTCAACCATCTTGAATCTGGTTGATTAAAACAGTCATAAAATTGTATAGACATCAAATTATTAGTTTTTGCAAGTTTCATTAAAATTCATCAAGTGGTACACACAATAGCTTGGTAACAGACACACAAACACACACACACACACAAACAAACGTGGGCAAGAAAGTGATCGCCGCCTTTACCATTCAGCAATGGTTGATAATTAATTGTAGATATGTATCCAGTGATTGCTTTCTGAGAGTTTCATTAGAATTTATGCAGCAGTTCATGAGATATTTTGCTAACAGATAAACAAACATAAACACACACAAACAATTACATGATTACCCACCTATCGTATCCATGGGAGGAAATTACCGAGTAAATTAGAGGAATTCCTAACCCTGTCCCTGGTTGAAGTGGGACAAATTTGAGACAACTTCAGATTTCCTCACTGTTTTTTCCACCTTTTGTCACTCACAGGTTACACTTATTAACTGTTGTCCATTATAGTTTCCACAAGAGTTCTTAAAATGATCTCCATAGCACTTTGGTTTCTAGTTGTTTCTGTTTAGAGCCACAATTTTAATTTGTTTGAACCCCTTATCTTTTCAGTTATCTGAGGTTTTTATCACTTATGATTCAGCTCTTTTAACTCGTAAACAGTTGATACCAAAATTTCTTCTGAGTACTACTGGAGGGATCCTAAGTATGGTACTTGTTTGAGAACCATGGCTTATCACCTGCTGCCCAAGGCAAAAGGGCTATAACATTGCTGCTCATGCCTGTTTGTGTGTGCGTGTTTGTTTGTTTAACATGTTAGCTAAATATATGATGAACCACTAAAAGGATTTTATGAAACTCTAAGAAAGTAGTAATTGGATGGAAATTTACAAATGGTTAACTTTAAGAAAGAATCCAATTCAAGATGGTTTCCGCAGATAAATGACATTAGTAAACACAAAAATGGCATTAACTCAGTAAATATTATAACTAAAGTTGTAGTTTGTAGAGCTAAAGTTTGGTGAGGTAGTAGCGGAGAGTTATCCCCTACGTATACTCTGAAAGCTAAATGACTCATTTAAACTTCAACCCTGACCAGTCTCCCAGTCCCTGCTGCTGAAAAACACTTCCACATCATGATGCTGCCACCACCATGCTTCACTGTTGGGATGGTGTTGGCCAGGGGATGTTTAGAATTGAGACCATACAGTTCAGACTTGTTTACATCTACCTGAGGACCTTGTTCCTCACAGTCTGAAAGCCCTTCAGCTTTCAGGGGTGTTGCTCTGAAGTGAGGCTTCTATCGAGCTACTCAGTCATAAAACCAAGATCGGTGGAGGCCTGTAGTTCTGGTTGTCCTTCTGGAACTTAGTTCAATCTCCATACTGAAGCTCAGTCAGAGTGACCATCGGGTTCTAGATATCCTGTCCCACTAAAGCCCTTCTCTCTCTGTTGCTTAGTGTGGCTGGGCAATTACTGGTTCTGCCAAACTTCTTCCATTTTAGAATTATGAAGAACACTGAGCACTGGTGAACCTTCTTGACAGCAGAAATGATTATTTTGTAGCCTTCCCAAAATTTGTGCCTTTCAACAACTCTGTCTTTCTCTGTCCAACCAATTGAGTTAAACCAGGTGAACTACGAGAAATATCTCTGCAGTCATCTGGTAAAATGGGAGGAACCTGAACTAAATTTCAAATGTTGTTGCATAAACTTTGAGTATTTATTGAATACATGATATTTCTGAGTTTGTTTTTAAATATTAAATTTACAAAATTTCAAAACATGGTGTATTAATTTTGTCATTGTTATGTTACAGGCTGTAAAATAACAAAATTGCAAAAATTGAAGGCGGTCTGAACTTTCTGACTGTACTGTATATAAACACACTGTGTGTGTTTACTTACAGCATATTTAAACATTCAGGACATTCAAACTGACTTACAAACATGTAAAGCTGTCTGGGTGTGCATATCTGACTACAGTCCTTTCTTTCTGACTTGTACTTATATTGATCAGAACTAAGAATGGCATGGAGTCATGAGTTGAATGAATGATTTAGACTGAAAGAGAAATATATTATAGTAGAAATGGTATTTAATAATAATAATAATAATAATGATAATAATAATAATAATAATAATAATAATAATAATAATAATAATAATAATAATAATAATAATAATAGGAACAGGGAAGAAGAATTAGGGTTTTTCCTTTAGCGTTCTGGAGTACAATGTAGTTCAATATCCTACCACCAGGTGGTGCATGTTTAGCTCGCCATGTAATCGAGTCATCAGGTGCAAAAAAAACCTGACCACAAGTAATAAATTGTATGCAGAGTTAGATATAGTTGTAGAAGGTTCAGGAGTTGTAAAGAGTAGCTACTACAACTGCTGACCAGACCACAACCTGGTGAGCACGTTGGGTATTGAATTTATCACAAAAGTCAAAGCAGGTGCAGAAGTTTAGAGTTGTCTTAGTGAACAACAAATGCCAACCACAACCACAGTGAGGAAGCAGCATAAAAAACAAACAAAAAAAGCAGAAAACCACACAGTGATCCTGGAATATAAAGGGAGTGCGATGTGGTAGAGGCAGTCACGTGGGTTACAAACAAGGAAAACTCATTCCCAGTCTGAAATATAATGACAGAACATTGGACAGACTCTCAGTGAATACAGCACATTCCCCAATTTAAACCAGAGCCTTTTATTATTCTATCATTGATGCCCTACACCCTAATACACTGACACAGCTTGTTGCCCCAACTAGGCCTCCAACAGCTAATTAATAATTTATTTGGAGTTATAAGTTCAGTGCATTTTCTGCACAATCATAGGTTGTATTCACATGTGTCAAAACTGTTGGGCACAACTAAAGAACTAACGTAATTCCTCAACATTTTTTTCAGATTTCGACAGAACTGAATGACTGAATGAATGGCAAAGTTTACATCTGCAGTTTTTATTAACATTTTTTTGTTTTACTACTCACTCTTGTGAACATAGCAGATATGCTATACATAGCATCATGGCAATGTCATAGACGAACAGACAACATTTTAAATTGAAAATATATTGTAAGTTATATAAAATATTAAATAATTTGTAGGCTTGTACTTGTATATACAGTAAATAGGTGACATTAACAGACAAGTTGTTAATCACAGTAAGTTATATGGCATGTAATCATCTATCAAATTTGGCAGTTGTGACAGTCCTAACGTGAAATATAAATTATTAGGAGCAGTTTTGTTACTTTGCATGTATCTAATATGCAGAAGAGCAACTAAAAGTTTTTATAAAAGAGTGTTTTGTGCCCCTGCTGGGTGCCTCCTGGGTTTCTGAGTGTGGGTGAGACATCATATGACTGCAGCGTTGAATTTTTTAATTCAAAGTGTAGACACTCCTATTCCTGACATGCATATCTATCAGAGACTTATCAGTGTGGGTGTACTTAGTTTTGTAACTTCATTAGGGCCTTTTCTAACACAATCACTGACCTTTTAAAACCAGTGGTTGGCCCTAAGTTGGCAGAATGTCATTTGTGAAGCCTCAATGATAGCTGGGGTTATGTAAATTAAGGTTAGGCTTAGCTAAGTGTGTGCAGGTGTGTGTGGGTTGTGGCTGAGAAAACGACTCATGAATTAAAACAATTTGGAACTGAAGATAATAATGTGATTACTACTGTAATAGTTGAAAAAAGCAACTTTTGCTTTCAAAAAATTCACCAGGAAGAACAGGAAAAAAATCCAGCAGTGAAACTATCATAACTTTAAGGAATGCATATCACCCACTGCACTGTATGCCAAAGTTTTAAATAAAGATCTTGAATAATTTGTTAGCACTTGTAGGATGTGTTGGGGATCACTCTCTGCTGCTACCACATCGAGTTTTAGCTCAATATCTGTAACACTGACTGAGATATAGTCATAGTTATTTATGTAGTCTATAGTCATTTACATGTTTGCTAAGATTGATTAGCTGTGGTAACCATCTTGAATCAGGTCCAAAAGTTAATCAGTTGTAGGTGTACAATGATTACTTTTTGAGAGCTTCATTAAAATCCACTCAGTGGTTCATGAGCTATTTTACTAACAAATTAACAACCACACACATACACAGACAATTACATGATCGCCTGCCTTTGTGGCAGCAAATGCTAACATTACACTGCCTCTGGGAAGGGATTCACAGTGAGTAGTGGGAGCACCTTAACTCCATCACAACACAGCTTGCATTACATATAGTTTTATAAATGTAATCTTATCAAATACATACAGTGATGATGGTTACATAAAAACACTAAGTTTTGTGGTGTATTTATTAAGTATGTGAAGATCAGTTGTAAGCATCACATTGATTCTGTAAAATTTACTATACATAATGCAAAAAAGTCGACATTTCATGAAAATTCACATTGATGTAATTCCTAAATGAAGCTGCAGATGTTCACAAGCCTAACTCATGAGTCTTTATTTACCTGCATGATTCAGTTGTTGCCAAGTTACAGGCCCAACACACACCACCTCATCTACTACACATCCATCCATCCATTGAGTTTATTTGTTTTAAATTTATTTTTATTTGTGTGTTTTTTTGTTATTGAACACTATAATAAACAAACAGAAAAAAAAAAGATTTTATTTCCTGTTTTAACATCTGTGTGTATTTACGGTTTAAAGTGTCAAACACAACCCTCATCCTTAATTCAGGTCTTCTTTATGCTTTTTTTCTTGCTGTACTGGAGTTTTGTTCATAACATGTATTGTAGTTTATAGAGAATATTTGTTGTGTTGATAGTGGGTGGTTGTTTTTCTCCCAGAAACATCCTGAAAAATAAATTCAGAAAGTAAAGGGAGGGTCCTGTAGATAAAAGCAATGGTGCTACACAGTCTGAGTGTTACATTTGTGTGATTATATACATTGTATTTTCAGAATTACAAGTGGGGGTAGGTGAGTGGGTACATATTATACTTCAAAGTCATTCAAAGGCAAACATCTGTTTTCATGTAGTACCCATATTCAGTTGTAACTGAAAAGTATCAATTTCACAACCACCTTGGAAAATTAGGTGATATTCCTATAAATGAAACACACATATAAACTACTTCTATATTCTTCTCATAGCTTTTCAACTCTTCATGATTTCATCCTTACCACACACCAAACATCTGCTCCACAGCATTCCAACGCAGTTATTTTCCCTCCTCTGCCTTCATGCCGCTTATTGCTTCCAAGAAGTGCAACAGCAGCCGCAACTCATTGATTCCTTGGTTATTGCTCTCCTCACGATGACATTTTCCATTTTGTCAGTTCAGCTTTTTTCCTCCCTTGATTTCAATTGCTGATCGCTCTGCATCGGTCGACTCTGATTTGATGAAGAGAGCCAACAGAGTTATTGCTTCTCTTATTTTCAGTTATTGCTCTCTGCTCCATCTCAGCTAACCTGGCTTCAGCTGCACGCAGAGCATCAAATAATATTGACTTTGGAGAAGACAAGAAATTTAGGCACATCAGCAGAAGGAGGCTGTGACAGCCACTGTACTCAAAGATTAGTGTATAGACTGCCTATTAGGCATGAGAAGATTTACCAATTCATATTGATTGACAAATACACATGCAAAATGCGACAAGAATAATTAAGCAGCTGTGTACAGATGCAGTTTAAAAAATAAGAATATGCATCAGTGTATTATGTTTTTGTATTGATAAAATCTGGTCTGTTAAATTATTGAATGACAAGTTTGCAAGCGCATGTTTGTTTCTATAGACATAAATAGCAGAAAAGTAAAAAAAAAAAGTTTAGCTGCGTTTGTGTATAAAGAGCAAATCTCTTGTATTCACCTACTTTCCTAGACAAATCTTCCAGTAGTACTTTGCAGTATTCAGCAGTACTTTTTCCATTAGCGACACCTACTGTTCAGGAGGAGAATATAGTAGTGCCAGTATAAACAGCAACAAACACTTCGCTTTACTAATTTGCACAAAAAATATTGACTTAAGTTTTATTATTTATAATGTAAAAATTACATTTGCTGTTCACTGTAGAGTTACTAAAAAAGTGCTCCAGGCAGGTTTTGCTCAGTTTTTAGTATTGTTTGTTAGATGGATAGGTTTTATGAAATACTGTGATTTTAGAACAAGACCTGGTTTTGTCTGGTCATTTTTTAAAAGGCAGTAATAAATCAGTCTCAAGTTGAAACCACATGTTTACATTCACTATATAAAAAGTCACTTTTTTCACTTTCTGACAATAAATCAGTTTAAACATTTCCTGTTTTAGGTCAGTTAAGATTCCCAAAATTATTTCTATTTATTAAATGCCCAAAATGAAAATATTCAAAGTTTGTGCCATTTGTTCTGACAGCAAGTTGATTAGCTGCATATAATAATCTTACCCATGAAATAGATTTTTCTCCAAATCCAGATTTTCCCAAAAAAGAAAACAAGTAATCCCACTCCGTGTTGCCAAACACATTTCAACATTGAGTGCATTTAAAGCCACGGTAGAGTTGTCGTGGAGGGGTTGTAAACCACATTACATACTTTCCAGAGATTAAAAACGAGTGTGTATTGTGGATAAACCCAGTTTGATCCTGAGTTATATCTAAATGTAAAACTGCTTTGAAGTGCCCAAGTAGTAACTTTGCCAGCAGTTTGAAGTCAACATTTAACAAGCTGATGGGACAATACAGACCTTATAAGAATGGGTCTTTACCCTTTTTCAAGAGCAACAAGATAAACACCCAGTTCAATGTTTGGGGGAGAATGGCTGTATTCGTAAACATCTCTAATAGAAATGGGGCCAGCTGCTTGTGAATTGTTTTGTAGGATTTGGATGGGAAGTTGTCTGGATCTGGGCTTTTACTGTTTTGTACAGATCTGACTGCAGATCCAAGCTCCATTGTCGTGATAGAGCAGTCAAGTTCTTAGCCAGATTCTGATCCAGAGCAGAAGTGCAATCATGAGTGCAATCAGATGAGCACAGCTTATAAAATTCCACAAAAGTTGATGAATTTCCAATGGGTCTGATGTTGCTCCTGCACCAGTTTTAACTCCAGGTATTAGCTGGGACGCAGAAATACTGTCTCAGTTGATGAGCCAACAATTTACTCATCTTATCTCTTTGTTCAAAAAGTTTAGATCTGAAACTTGGAAAAAGTTCAGTGGTGTGCTGGGAGGTCATAAGATCAGATTTGGCTTGCAAAGACTTTCATTCCATATACGTATCTGACTGTTTTGAAGTTACAAATAAAGAATCTAAAAACACAACATGGTGGGTGGGGGGTCTGCTCCTACTGGTAAAAAGTAGCTGTCAGCTCCTTAAAAATGACTTAAAGATCTGCCTAAAATGTTTTCAGCATCCATGTCAGGCTTGGAGAAAATGACACATTACTTGTAGGGATCTCATTTCAGCTGTCATTCTCATTTTAGCTATTTTTAGGGTTTAGGGGATTTATAGTTTAATTCAAAACACTTTCAGAGGGGTAATTTTCATACCTTGTATTTTCAGATGAACTATGACCTCTCACAGTGTGATCTCCAGCAGTCTTGCAGGAATTTCACCCTGTAAGCAAGTTATCCAAAACAGGCCTCTACTTATAAACAAAATGCCTCCTTCAGCTAAACCTCACTGAAACTGATTTATTGTTCAATCCTGTCCATCAGTCTTCAAACATTATCAATATAAAAACTGCCTCTTAAACTATCTCCACAAAAATGAAATTCCTGTTATGATGACTGATGACCCATTATACCTCCCCCACTTTGCTGCATCCATTTCTTTGTAATGTCACTTTGCATTTACTAGACATATCTGCATATCTGTGTCAACGTACCACCAAACTCTTGTAACTCTGACTCATATTCCTCCAGCATGCACAGTGAAAACTCTATGAGACTGACCAAAATCTTTGGTTTTTGGTTGCTCCCTTATAAGGGGTCGCCACAGCAGATCATCTGCCTCTAAATGCAATTTTCATCTGCACTCTGCTGGTTAACAGCACCAGAGGTGGTTTTTGTTAACCCAGGTCCCAACCAATCTGGTGAGGCAGCCGTACAATTTCGTAAGACTGTTGTACGATCTGTTAAGACTGTTGTACGATCCGTTAAGACTGTGGTATGATCCGTTTAGGATGTCGTCTGATCTGGTATGGCTGTCGTATAATCCGGTAGGGCAATCGTAGATCCATATGTTTGTTTTGGCACCAGATGCCTTTCCTGATGCAATCCTCAGCATTTATCTGGAATTGAGATCGGCATAATAGAATAGAATAGAATAGAATAGAAGTACTTTATTTATCCCAACAGGAAATTACTGTGCAGTTGCAGCATACATATACACACAGATCAAAAAACAAAAAGAAAATAAAAAAATAAAAAAATAAAAACAAAAACAAAAATAAAAATGAATAGATAAAATGCAGAATGAAGATGAAGATATAAAATTCTGTACAACATGAACAGTGAGTATTAAAAATCTGTGCAAACTGTACAATATAGCTATGTAACAGTCTGTACACTATTAATTTATGGACAGATATGTACAATGGTAACCTAACGTTTATTATATAAAGTGATGGCATGTGGCAAGAAAGATTTCCTGTATCTGACCCTACGACAACGGAGCTGGAGCAGTCTGTGAGAGAAAGTGCTCCTCTGTCTGTTCACTGTGTAGTGGAGAGGGTGCAGCTTGTTGGCCATAATAGCCAACAGCTTCTTTAGTGTCCTCCTCTCAACCACATTTTCCAGGTTCTCCAATTCAAGACCAATTACAGAGCCAGCTTTCCTAATGATCCCATTCAGTCTCTTTGAGTCGCTGGCTCTGATGCTGCCACCCCAACACACAGCAGCAAAGAAGATGGCACCAGCAACAATGCTGTTGTAGAACATCTCCAACATCTTGCTGCACACATTAAAGGATCTCAGCTTCCTTAGAAAATAGAGTCTGCTCATCCCCTTCTTGCACACAGCATCAGCGTTGGATGTCCAGTCTAATCTGTTGTTGATCACCACTCCCAAGAATTTTTAGTCCTCAACCTCCTCCACCACCTCACCCTTAATCCTCAGTGGCTGTGAGGGCATCTTCATATTCCTGAAGTCGATCACCATTTCTCTGGTCTTACTAATATTGAGCCTCAGGTGGTTCTGTTCAGATCACTCCACAAAGCCGTCCACCACTGTTCTATACTCCTCCTCCCCCCCACCCCTCACACACCTGACAATCGCAGTGTCATCAGAAAACTTCTGCAGATGACATGACTCAGAGTTGTACTGGAAGTCAGTGGTGTACAGGGTAAAGAGAAAAGAAGAGAGCACAGTTCCCTGCGGTGCTCCAACGTCGCTGACCATCCCACCAGACAAGACACTGCCCAGACGGACAAACTGTGGCCTGCCCGTCAGGTAGTCAATAACCCAGGAGGTCGTGGATTCTCCGACACCCATCCCCCGCAGCTTCTCACCCAATAGCAGGGGCTTGATGGTGTTGAAGGCACTCCAGAAATCAAAGAATGTGATTCTTACCGTGTCTCCTCCACCATCCAGGTGCATATGGGCTCGCTGCAGCAGGAAGATGATAGCATCATCAACTCCTAAATGCGGCTGATAGGCAAATTGTAGAGGGTCCAAAAACGAGTGCACACAAAGTGCCCTTCCATTGCCTGGTATTAGATTGCCCAAAATGAAGTAGATTAATTTGTGTCTGATCAATTCTTTCTCAGAGACTGTGTAGAAGAGTTTTCACTAACCTACTGAACAAGTTGGCCTACAGAGCAGAGAGTTTTCCATCGTCAACTTTCAGACATGATCAGTATATTAAGTGTTGATAAGTCAATAAGCAGCTATTTTTGGCTTTTGGTAATTTTTTGTTGATGGTATTTAGTTTAAATGTATAGTTAAAAAGTGTAGGTAAATAGAACTCAAACACAGACACTTTAGGAAGCAGCTGCATAAAGAATGAACCAATTTAGTAACGTGACTTACATAACCAGGACAATAACAACAAAGATTTGACATGTATTATTTATTTGACATATATTTAATAGCAGAACTCAAGTGTTAAATACACACAACAAGATAAATTATAATTAGTTCAAATACTGAATAGGAGATCCCCCACTACAATTTTATGCCACCCTGACATGAGTCTCTAAGGGCGTGGCAGGATACAGCTACATGCTAGAAGGTCATGCCACACTAGCATGGCATTACTGCCATAGATATCATGTCTGCAAATTGTTATTACCAGAACTTTGTCACAACAACAGTTGTAGCCTAGCCATAGGCAAGTGTGTCCACAAACAAAATCCAACGATGTGCCATATAGGCAGAGTTGACATATGCTTCTCTCTGAGGAAATTGTGCAGTGCTACAAAAATAAAAAAAGATTAAATAAAACAGA
Source organism: Kryptolebias marmoratus (assembly GCF_001649575.2). NCBI lineage: Eukaryota > Metazoa > Chordata > Actinopteri > Cyprinodontiformes > Rivulidae > Kryptolebias > Kryptolebias marmoratus. The sequence goes on along the minus strand of NC_051433.1, from coordinate 28,803,104 downwards.
TCCTTGCAAGATTTTAGTCTCATCAGGAAATTTACAATCAAAACAAACAAAAAAGCAGACATATTTCCCTCTCTCATTATCAGAAATGCCACTCTACTCCTGTTAGTTGCCCCTAACAGTTATTGTAATAACTGTATTACAGAGAAACTGTATGATACCTTTGTTCTTCACTCAGCTATTACTTGATAAAGATTCTCTCTTAAAACCTGTATGAAGGCTGGAAACTGCATCAGACAGAGAGGCATCCCCTCTTCTGTCTCCTATTTCTTCCACGACTCCCTTGTGGGCTCTCCTTCCATTGTCTCTGCCCCTTACTGAGTTGTGCTGTGATGCTCAGGTCTCTCAGAGTTGGCAGGGCATCAAATAGGGTTGAAAAAGTTTTCACTCTGGTCTCCAAACTGACTCTGACTTGTGCTGGGAAGGAGCACTTCATCTGAATGCCTTTCTCCTTCAGCTGTTTATTGACACCACAGACCTGCACTCTCATCCTTGGCACCTCCAGAGAATAGTTTTGATCAAACTATAGTCTTCTCACTGAGCAGAGCTTATTTCTGAGCCCAGGCATGTTGCAGCCCAGCCTCCTTCACAGTGTAATCTAGAAAGTTTGCAATAACTGGAGTTGGATCGGCTGGCGTGGCTCCCAATGACTAGTAAGCCCTCTCAATTCACACATCTTGCAGAAAGTTGAGAGTTATTTTGAGTTGCTGTTTTAAAAGCCCAACTTTAGTATTTTTCCTCACTTCCCTTGGAGACTTGGTAAATTCTAAAGTTGCTGCGTTGAAGGTGGATTTGTATGTTGTTACACTAACTGGCCAAAGCCAGTATCCCACTGGGCTGTGACTATTGGAGAATAGTTGGCAAACAGCATTCACAAGGGAGTCTCCAAAATGTCTAAAATGCGTTGTAAATTTCCTTTTGTGAGTCACAGAGTCTTGCTGTCTTATCACTTAGAATTTTGAATGCATTCAAAAACTTTGTTCAACTTTTTTTTTTCTCAAAATAGTTGCAGAGGTGTCATGGCCATTTTAGACCAATCTTAATTTAGTTCCTATAATTTTAGAGTGCTACAGTTGTATTGCTTCTAAATTTCCACCTGGTAATTTTTTGTTCCTGTCTGGAAACATGCAAGTATTTGTAACTTGACACTGAATGCATTGTTTATACTTGTAAAATAAAATGTGCATCAATATGTTTGTGGAAAAAAATTCAGCTGCAGTGCAGAGCTTCTCTTCAGCTTCTCAGATGTTTTCCTCCCTGAGCTCTCCTTATGACACCTGTGTTACTCTTTGACAGGTGGACCGCCCCGGTCAAACTTCCCATCTGCCCCTTGTCACCAGAGTGGGTCACACGGGCACATTTGACGTCATTCAGCAATTGCATCCCCACCTTTTTATTTTATTCCACTTAACTGAGCAATAATATGTCTGTGATACCATTAGATGCCCAAGGTGCACCAGCACCACACTAATTAATAGCCTACATTAAAAAACAATTCCACTCCTGCAAAGGGTGCATAAATATATACGATGCAGACTTTCAGTACAAGTATATTGAAGCAGATCTTGCTTGTAAAGAAAGCACAACCTACCCGGCAGAATATTTATTTTACAAGCTTATCCTTGATTAGAATAGATAATAATCAGAAAGTGCATCAGTTGTTACTGCTTGCTGCCATTTGTTTTGCAAAGGGGTAAAAATGTTTTCTTATTAGCACAGTATTTCATGAACCTCTGAATGAATTACATGTACAACTGATTTATCATGGAGTCAATCCAATTCAAGATGGTCACCACAGCTAATCAACATTGGCCAGAGCAAACCTGACTAAATCAGTCAATTTTACAAATATTGGAATAAAATATGGGGTGGTAATAGCTGAAAGTCATGCACAACACATACGCAGACCATGAGATCTTGCAATATTGCATGAGATCACCCATAACAATATTTTCAAGGTTTGACTAAAATGGCTACACTTCTGTCATTTCTTAACATAAAATGATCTTAGTTTAAAAGCACTGGCATTAAAGACAACAGGCAATTTAAATTTCTTCAAGTAATGCTTGGCCATTACGTGTAATACTGAAGTCAAGGCAGTTAAGTAAATCTGATTTGTTGGACATTGACAAAAACGTGCAAAAGTTTAGAATATGTCTTTTATTATGGCAATAATTAACAAACCAGTAAGTGTTTCTACTAAAACACAAGAAGTTTGGTTTCTTTGCTAAGCAGTGTAATAATTTCAAGTACGGCAGCTAATTACTGACTGTAACTCACAAAGCAAAATGTAATTTACAGTACGTGATGTACTTAGAAATGCTTAATGAGTGTAAGTTTCAGGACTTTTTGAGTTCTTGCAGTTGCCCAGTGTTAATGGCTGATGCTGCTGTGTGAATGGCTTTTCTTATCAGCGCAGATGATAAACGACTCGACTCCATGCCTCATTTCACATTAGGCTCAGCAAATAGTGAGTGGGACAGATTAACAGGACAGGGGATGCCAGCACCCTGGATGTAAACACAGCATTAATCATAGGCGACCAGCTCTCCCAGCCATCTCTTTCCCTCTGTCCGTGTACACAAACACATAAGTGTACTAACACAGACGTTTACACACCCATATACATCCATACATAATGGTGTTGTTGACAGTCACCCCTCCTGGTATTTCATGCTGTGTGAACTTCAGCTGCCGATAGTTGGGTATGATTCTCAGCTACTAACACACTAAATTTTAGCTCTTTTTTAAAATGTTCTGTGTTATTGATATATTTTTTGTTTGTTTGTTGAGGTTGATCACCTGTAGTATCCATCCTGAATTAGTTTGACTTCATAAATTTATCAGGTGTAGATGTATATTATCTGCATTGTAATAAGAATAAATAAGTTGAAATAAATGAATAAAAATGATTTTAGTAATACCTTATGAGGAAAGGTAAAACAAAGTAAGCTGTGCTTTCCTATCAGTTTAAAAAGAGTGTGCTTCTTGAATGAATGTTAAATGCTAAATGTTAAATTTCTAAATTTTTAGGGTCAAATGGTATGCAGATAAACAAAAACAAAATTTACACAGGTGTTAGTTTACAAAGGCTATGTTTAATAACTAGAAAAACTGTAGAAATGGGCTTTCACTGAGCTAGACATTAGCCTAGTCAGGACAAAGACCACAGCCCATTTTTCCTTTTTTCTGTGCTCTATGAGTGATGCTGTGGCTGATACAGTACTAACTACTGGTAATCATCTGTTAAAACATCACTTCAAAAATGACTAGACTAAATCCTGTAATGCCTAAAAGGGACTTCTGACATATCTGCCTGAAACATATTGATTCAACGCATTTGACGGTATACAAAATGCAGCAATTGTTAGGTTGATTTTGTCATGCAAAAGAGAGGCATCCTCTGTGTGTGTTTTTACAGCTGATGTGATGTTGTGTATGATAGATGCAAATGACATACTCTGCCCATGTTTCAATTCAATTTGTGGCTTTTTGATTCCAACATCTACATCAAAATTGACCCTCTGGTAAATGAAAAAGTTGTCCAGCTGTTTTTCAGACTCTTGTCAAAAAAAATTAAAAGCATTATACAGCTAAAGGCAGTGGATATCTGTTCATGTCTCACTAATCCAAGCCAACGCTGCATGTCTCAAAAGCTGCAAGTCAGTTAAACGGATCTCATACTCAACACAATAAATTGCTATCATAATCGTTCCTTTTTTTTCCCATCCACTTTTTTGGGTTTCACACCTGGTAAAAACAATCAGCTTTTTACAGTTATCTGAAGAAAAGTATCCCCACTCAAAACATTGTCATAACATCAGGGAGTTGTTTTAATGAATAAACTAAAATATACTGAACATAAATATTCCAGCTCAAATACATAAATGTGCTCCTAGAATTTAATACATCCAGGTGATGACAAGTTGTATATAATTGTATAATGTGGGCACAAATGAGTATTTGTGTCAAAGGGGAGCTGATGACTGTTCAGCTGTGAAATTCATACAGTCCACTATTAGACTTTCAAGGAGTTGTAATTTATTCTCAAACACTCGGTTGCTGCTATTAACACACACGTCCATAGTGAATGAAATACTGTCTTACATACTTACATATGCTAACACACACCCGCATGCTTGCACATACAGATCCAACAAGCTGCACTCAATGAAGAAGAGATTTTCTTTAACCAAGGTCTGCATTAATTACCAGCACAGAGTTTCTGTCTCTTATCTCCAGGGACCAAACTCAATCACAAGGACTTCCATCTCCCTTCCCTCGACTGCCACCCATCAACAAAGCATTTATCCCAAGTTCTAGCAATGCTTTAATAAGAAGCTTGCAACAGTATCATAGTAACAGCCTTACTTTTCAAGAGGAAACGACTGACAAAAAGAAATGATAGTGCAGTACTTAGTACTGCTACATTAGAGACTAAGGTCTCAAGTTTTATTGTTGTCTAGGGCCTTACTGTGTGGTTTTTGAATATGAAGGAATACTCAGGACCCTCCAGCTTCTAGTTCCAAAATTTTTAATCAGGGATTCTAAACTGACGTAAGGAAAAGTTGTAGGTTGCATGCATGTCTGTAGTGTGCATCTCTGCTGGTCCTGTGATGGACTGGTGAGAAAAGCCACTATCTCACTGGGCTACAACGAGGAGTGAATATGGCAATCTTGCAGCTTGAAATTTGCACGTTCAAAATTTTCTCTCAAAATTACAGACAGTCAGTGCATTAGACCTATCTCAGAGTAGTTTCTGTAGCTACCACAGTTATGATAAATAATAATTACGAAAAATAAATTTGTCCAGATCTATCTATTTTTATCTCTAAAACGTACATCAGTAGAATATATTCTAAACATAGGGCAGCTGCCAAGATAATTACAAAATAAGCTGAGGCGAGTGCAATGCAGGCACCAAAATAATGTGCATGGCCCACAGTGCAGGTTTTCAAGCTGTTGACACAAAAATAGGCTGTGATTTTCAAAAGTTGGCTGCTCAGAGCTTGGCAACATGGTTTGCTGGCTGCAAACACCACGCTGTGGTGCAACTTTATGTTCTTGCAATTTTGATTTGCAAACTAATCTCCAACAGTTGCAGCCTAGTGAGACACTTGCTTAACCCTCTTCTGTCCACTAAGTGCTGGAAATTGACTCCAGTACCCTCTACTATTCTAAACAGGACAAAGCAGGTTCAAAGAGTAAGTGATATATTACATAATAACCTTCAGGACAATGCATCAGTGTCAGGATTTAGGGGTTATGGTTAGTTTTCATGTCTCAGTTTGGGTTTATTGTTTTATGTATTTTGTCATTTAGTTGTCTTTATGTTTAGTCTTGTCTTCATTCAGTTTTTGTTCCTTGTCTTTGCATTCCTGTCATCATTCACTTCTGCTAAGTTTATCTCTTGTTTTCCTGCCACGCCCATCTTCAGCTGATCCTATTTGTTATCACGCACCTTTGCCCACTTCACCTAATTACCCTCTGTCTTAAAAACCCGGTCAACTCTCCATTTACTCGCTGGTCCGTTGTCGCTTACACACGCTGTCTGGTTCCTGCCATGTCTTGCTCGTCTTATCATTTTTGCTATGTCTTCGACGTTGTTATTGTTTGGTTTTGCTGCCTCGTCAGCCTTTTGTTTTTGTTCTTTTACTTTAAAATAAATTATTTTAGTTTCCTTGGAACCATGAAAAGTCTGCACTTTGGGTTCGCCGCTCTCTCCTCCCAACCTGACAACCAGTAGAGATAAAAAAAATATTTTGATCACTGTCAAGTGTTTTCTAAATTCAAGAATCCGCTTCTGCCCAAATGTGATAAATGGCCTGGTTCTGTTTTTCGAAAATGCAAGGGTATGATTAAACTGTGCTCTGATATTGTTTTACTTTCTGTTGTTCTCATATTGGCAGCAGAATTTTCTGATGTAGCAACAGGACCAGCACCAATAACCAGTAACATCAGCGAGATGAAATTATTTAAATGAACTAAAAAAAATATACCTTACCTTATAACCCATGAATCATCTATAAAAAAAGATCTCCATAAAATTAACGCCAAAATATTGTTTTTTAAACAAATAAATTCTATTTTACAGGCATCTTAAATCATTCACAATTTCCTGACTTAATTTACAAATAGTTTTAATAATTCACAAAGTTTTATTGTTATGAACATCAAAATGCATTACTTTCTTTTCTAAACCCAAATTTGTTTATCCCCAAACACAAAATAAATTTCAAATCACTGTCATCTACTTTAACCATTTTAGTGCTATCTGGACCCCAATGGCATCACAATTCCCCACTCATTCTGTCCCATCATTGCAGTCTTCAGTTTGCTGAACTGTGAGCTGAGTTATTTTACCAGTGTAATTGGTTTTTCTTTCACCATACACTCAAGGCAATCCACTTGTTCCTTTTTTCTTACAATTTTAATCGCGTGTTTTAAATTAGCGTCACTTTGGGCCAGTCAGTTCCACATTCTTTGTTTTTGTTCTGGTGGGATCTTAACACAACAAAGACAGTATTTACAGACAAATGTGATGATACAATATTTTAATTTATTGAAAAAAATATGCTGAAGAAGGAGTCCTATTGGGTCATTTTGGCCTGTGGGACTCCAGAAGCAGCTGATGGGTATCGGCAGTCCAAGATGAATGCAGCTCGGATGGTCACTGAGGCAAAAACTTATGGGAGGAGTTCAGAGAGGCCATGGAGAATGATGTCCGTATGGCTTCAAAGCAATTCTTATCCACCATTGGGTGTCCCGGGGGGAGGGGTGTGTGGGAGTGGTGCACCATCAACACTGTTTATAGTGGGGATGGTGTGCTGCTGACCTCAACTCGGGACGTCGTGGGTCAGTGGGCAGAATACTTCGAAGATACTTCAATACTTCGAAGACCTCAATCCTACCAGCATGTCTTCCAGTGAGGAATCAGAGCCTGGGGACCTTGAGTCGAGCACTCCAATCTTTGGTGCTGAGGTCACTGAGGTGGTTATAAAGCTCCTCGGTGTCTGTCCTTGGAGGGACGGATGAGATTTGCTCAGAGTTCCTTAAGGCTCTGGATGTTGTGGGGCTGCCTTGGTTGACACGACTGCAATATTGCATGGACATCAGGGGCAGTCCCCCTGGATTGGCAGACCAGGGTGGTGGTCCCCCTATTTAAAAAGGGGGATTGCAGAGTGTATTCCAACTACAGAGGGATCACACTCCTAAGCCTCCCTGGTAAGGTCTATTCAGGGGTTCTGGAGAGCAGGGTTTGTTGGATAGTTGAATTGGTTGAATTGGTGGAATTGGTTTTCATCCTGGTTGTGGAACACTGGACCAGCTCTACGCCCTTAGCAGGGTAATGGAGGGTGCATGGGAATTCGCCCAACTTGTCTACATGTGTTTTGTGGACTTGGAGAAGGCATTCGACTGTGTCCCTCAGGGAGTCCTGTGGGGGCTATTCCGGAAGTATGGGGTACCAGAACCTTTGATACGGGCTGTTAGGTCCCTGTACAACCTGTGCCAGAGCTTGGTCCGCATTGCCGGCAGTAAGTCGGACTCGTTTCCGGTGAGAGTTGGACTCCGCCAAGGCTGCCCTTTGTCACAGATTCTGTTCATAACGTTTATGGACAGAATTTCTAGGCGCAGCCAAGGTGTTGAGGGGATCCGTTTTGGTGGCCTTAGGATTGCGTCTCTGCTTTTTGCAGATGATGAAGTTCTATTGGCTTCATCAAGTTGTGATCTCCAGCTTTCGCTGGATCAGTTTGCAGCTGAGTGTAAGGCGGCCGGGATGAGGATCAGTGCTTCCAAATCCGAGGCCATGGTCTTGAGCTGGAAAATGATAGAGTGCCTTCTCCAGGTTGGAGAGTCTTGTTCACGAATGACAGTAAAATGGAGATCGACAGGCGGATTGGTGCGCGTCTGCAGTGAAGCAGGCACTGTAACTGTCTGTCGTGGTGAAGAGAGAGCTGAGCCAAAAGGTGAAGCTCTCGATTTACCGGTCGATCTACGTTCCTACCCTCATCTATGGTCACGAGCTTTGGGTAGTGACCGAAAGAACGAGATCGCGAATACAAGCGGCTGAAATGAGTTTCCTCCCCAGGGTGTCTGGGCTCTCCCTTAGAGATTGGGTGAGAAGCTCGGTCATCCGGGAGGGACTCAGAGTAGAGCTGCTGCTTCTCCATATCGGGAGGAGTCAGTTGAGGTGGCTCGGGCATCTGGTGAGGATGCCTCCTGGACGCCTCCCTGGTGAGGTGTTCCAGGCCCAGGGAAAGACCCAGAGCACGATGGAGGGACTAGGTTTCTCGGTTGCCCTGGGAACGCCTTGGGATTCCTCCAGAGGAGCTAGCCTAAGTGGCTTGGGAGAGTAAAGTCTGGACCTCTCTGTTAGGCTGCTGCCCCCCCCGACCCAACCCCAGATAAGCGGAAGAAAATGGATAGATATTATGATTTAGTTCATTAGAACACACCTGAATGAAATCTGATGAAAATGAAGTGCTAAATTATATATACAGTAAGTATCATTCCAGTTAAGATATTTATTAGAAAGAAACATGTAGTATTGACATATTTAGTAGCCCATTTACCATAATTGTCTTATCCTACCACACAGATCCACACAGCTTGGTAAGTGTTTGAAAACAGGTAGAAAGGGAAAAGAATGTAGGAAAGCAGAAAAGAAAGAACAAGTAAGGGACAAAGAGTGCCCACAGCGGTTTTTGCTGCTCATCTTTTCATTCTCTGCACTACATTTCTCAATTCTCCTCTTGCCTCTTTCTCTGCATGTCCCTAAACTCTACTTCAAACCCCCATCCCCCACTTTGCCCACTCTGTCTCTCCTTCTCTTTACATGCATCTATCACTTACTATTTTACCCTGCGAAGAAGAACAAGGAAAGCAAAGGCAATGACGAGGGGGGATGGTTGTGTTCATTTCTCTTTAATGTACCAGAGGCTTCTGGGAAGACAAAAGGGAGGGAAAGGTTCCAAGAAATCGGAGGCAACAGAGCTGACAAAAAAGGGTTCTGTTGCTAAGATCAGTGTTAGACCATCATCATTTATTTTAACTGTACATGACTTCAATAAAACCTGGCTACAACTTATGCTGTGCATTCTAAAACACATGTAATTACAGTAAAAAAGTAGCATTACTTTTAGGTTTTATTGTTTTATTTGTCAGGTATTAATTAAAAAATTCTTCTGATTAAATATATGTGAATAAATTTAGATAAATAAGCCTTTTATATATATATATATATATATATATATATATATATATATATATATATATGAAAAAATCGATAGGCCCCATCCACATAAAATGCTCTTTCTAAAATGATCTCCCTTCTCGTAAACACTGCACTATTTCTAGAAATGTTTTCATCCACACAAAGCACCAAAAATGGTCCAGATGCTGTATTAACTATGCCAGGCCTGTATGTGATCCTGTAACTCTGCTACAAAATACACCAGAAACAGGAAAGACGGTGTAGAGTAGACAATCAAAATATACTATAGCTAGAATAATGACCAGAAGAAGAAGGTAAACCCATCATGGATGAGTGCTCCCTACTAAACTGGCTGCAGTACACTATTTAGGACCCACCCCTCCATGTAAATGAATTGGACATTTGTCTCAATAAAAAAATTAAAAAAGCCCACCTCAAATATTTTTTTTCAGGTGTGGATTTTTGTTGGTTCAAGCAGCTCTTAACTTGCTGCTGTGTGTTAAAATGTGCATTTTAAAAATACATTAAGTTTCAATTAGTTATCTGAGGCTTTCAGACAAGTGTCATGTTACACTGTGATTGACATTGTCACAGCTGAGTTGGGAGGGTGTGTAGACAGGACTTTTGTATCAAGAGCACAATCCCACATTTTGAGTGCCTGTATGTGGCACTGTAATACTTCCATGAAAATACACCAAAAACAGGAAGGAAGACGTGGAGCAGACAGTCCAAACTATAAACTCACACAAAAAAAGGGTGGTTTCAAGACAGGATTTTAATATCTGTAATTGTTACAGTCTGATAGTAGATTATTCTGAAATTTGGTTAAGTTTTCTTTTCCTTAGTACGTCTGTCACTGGCAGGAGCGAAAAGTGTGAACCCCAGAAGGAGCAAAGAGGGCCGAGAAGGCTAAGGTCAATACAGAGGGGTTCATGGTGGACTGATGACTGCAAGGTGTACAGGTCCTGTGTCTACAAAACAGGCCACAATCATCAGCACTCCATCACAGGGCTAACAGTCTGTATGAGGTGTACAGTATGTGCTGATTTGCTTTGTCTGATTTACTTGAAACACGCAGCTGTGCATTGTCTGTAAACATCTTTTTTTTCTCATCTGTCCAAAGGACAACGATCCAGAAGTCTTGTTGTTTATTCAGTGGAAACTTTACCACCTTAAGTTATGCTGCCATATTCTTCTTAGAGAGCAGCTTTCTCTTGCAACCCTTTCAAACAAGCCATAGTTGTTCAGTCTTTGTATATGTTTTGTCGTTTCTCCTGAATACCATTTTAGCATATTTAAACAAAACCTGCTTCTGTATTGTAGCCTAATGTTTGTTAATTGGGTAATAGATCATGAAATGTTGTTAATCCTAGGCTGTGAATACAACATTTTAAATACCTGGTGGGGGGTAGATAATTTTTATTCGTTGTTACCTAAAACATTGAAACACAGGGTATTCCTTTTTTAGCATGACAATATATTCTGACAGCTTGCTCCTTTTGTCTACAAACTATGGTTTGTAAGTGTTGCAAGATTAAAAGTGTCACGTAAATTAAACTAAAATTTAACTACAATCTAAAGTGTTAACCAATACTTGTCAGTTGAATTATTCCTCCTTGGTTCAGGTAACACCACCCATCCATCTGAAGTTAGATTGTGTATATGTAACAGGTTCAAGAGGGAAACTCAGATTTCCTTCTTCTCAGCAACATTCTCCAGCCCCTCTGGGGGTGTGGGGGTCCCAAAGTGTTCCCAGGCCAGAAAGGATACATAGGATAAATAATCTCTCCAGTGAATTTTGGGTCTTCTCTGGGGTCTTATCCCAGTGGGACATGCCCACAAACTTCTGCAGCAAGACCTCCAGGATGCTTGAACCATGTCAGCTGAATCCATTTGATGTAGAGGATCAACAGCTCTACTCCAAGCTCCCCTGATTTTGGAGCTCCTCAAGTTATCAGTAAGGCTGAGCTCAGCCATCCTATGGAGGAAGCTCATTTCAGCTGCACTTCTGTAACTTTGTACTTTCAGTTACGATCCTGCCTCATAACAATAAGTGAAGGTTAGATTTTGAACTCAACTCTCCCCTTTCTTTTGTTTTTTTTTTAAGTTCATAGGTTCCTAAGTTTAGCTGGAAAGGTTGTAAAGACGGCTGTATTTTCTAACAGCCTTGGCTAGCTGCTTCTCAGTGCAGCAGTAGAAGCAAATCAACTCCATTACATTATTTTCCACATAAACACACCCACAACAACTTCTGATCAATCACACAATACTTGGTGCAAACCCCTACACAAAACAGTTCGGCCAGGCCCTTGTGTCACGAAGGGGCGAACGAAGCTGCTACATGAACAGAATGGTGCAATTTTCATCACGCCGACTTTGTGACTTCTCATGGAGCATGCAAATGGCTTAAGACTCCTGGATACTTGATGAGTCAAAGACTCATCCCGCAACTGAAAGGGGCATCTTAACCTTTTCCAGTTGAGGACTGACGTCACACTGAGTGGAGCTGACCCTCATCACCCCAACTCGAAGGTTATGACACCAAAGTCACGGAATTGCGATAGCTACATCATCAAAATAAAGATGTTTATACCTTCTAAATTACCAGTTACTTTTGTTTCATACAACTTCTGCTAGATGTCAGACACATCTTTATTTGATTCTAAACTAACAGAAACAAAAAATAGGTGCTTAATCAGTGACGCAACTAGCTGCACAGATTTGTTCAAGCATATTTTTAGATCGACTGAAAGTTTAGAGAAAGTTTTTCACAAGAGACAAAATCTTAAATTACATCTTTGCTAATGATGATTTAGAGGCAGAATACATTTACCCTATTGTGGTGATAATTTGCTGTCCAAGTGGCGCAAAATGATGGATCCTTGGTGAGTAGAGGGAGTGATTTTATCTACCACCAGGCAGCCAAGCTCTGGTGGGAAAGGAGAAGGTCCACCGAGAAAAGAAGGCAAAGTGGCAGTAATAGAGAAAGTGAGGGTTCATTTTTCAAGTTACCAACAATCTAGGAGGAGGCCGAGAGGAAGCGGAAGTAAGGCTTCTCCGCAAAGGTGGAGGAAACATGCCACTTTCTGAACCCCATGGGGTAGAGAGGAGGCAGGACACAAGGATAAGACATGGAGGGGGGTCTTACTATAGCATCAGACAAAACCCAAGGTGGAAGAGGACAAAAAGAAGACAAGGAATCGCCTTTAGAAGGATCTGGAGTAATGAACAAAGCGGAGGCATGGAGGGATTTTTGTCCCACTGCCCAGCAGCTAGACAGACAGAGGCATAAGAAATATTCAGGTACCACACATTAGAAAATGATCAACTGGAAATGTAGGTACAAATAAAGTTTACTTCAGAGTTGTAAATATTTTTGTTCTGAAATGCAAATTACTGAAATTTGTTTTATTTTTATTTTATAATTTCTCTCATTTACAGTATCCCTCTATCTTTATCCCTTTTATGCTACAGTCTTATAAATTATCGTTGTTAAAATTATGATTTTTTTATCAATCAATCAATCAATCAATTTATTTATAAAGCGCTTTACAAACCAAAAAGGAATCAAACTACTGTACAGCTGAAATTAAAAATTTAAATAGAAGCAAACAAATAACAAATAGCAATAAGCAACAAAATATATTATTGACAATATAAACAATAGGATAAAAGCATAGAAGGAAACGAGGGCTGTCCTAATGATCATGTTCTTTGGAATTAAAAGCCAGTTTTAAACGATACATTTTTAAAAGAGATTTAAAGTCAATTAAAGTTCCAGCAGACCAAAAAGGGAGACTGTTCCAGAGCCTGCGAGCCACGGCTGAAAAAGCTCTGTCTCCTCTAGTAATGAGCTGGGTCCTGGGAAGAACTAAGGGTTTGAGATCTTGATATCTTGGAGTTCAACTCGGGATGTAAGGGTGTACAAACTCGTTAAGATACTGAAGTGTCAGATCATTTAGACATTTAAAAAACTAAAAAGCAAAATCTTAAAAACAATTCTAAAAGAAACAGGCAGCCATTGGAGAAAACATTAAATTTGGGTGATATTTTCACGACGTTTTGTTCCTGTTAGTAGACAGGCAGCTGTGTTTTGAACTTGCATAGGCAAACATTGGTGCCAAAGGTTAAGAACACCAACATGCAAAGAGCAGAGCTGAAACCCTGATGATTCCAAACCTGCCCCCCCNCCCCCTCTCCATGACTGTGCCTTGAAATAGTGTCCATTAAACCATACCTACCATACCTGGTAAATGGTTCAAACAACACCTTTCAAATACTAAGAACATATTTGCAAAAATGTGTCATGAAGTGGAGAATGATCTGTGGTGGAGGATAGAGGATAAAAAAAAAAGGAACAAACAATGAAAAAGTTATTTTTCATTCAAAATAAACTCCTGTTGTTAGTCTTTAAGGTGTTTTATGTGTCCCTGAATCTATTCTCTAATGACCCAGCCTATGTGTATTGTACTTACAGGAGTAAGTTACATAAGCAGTTTCTGAGTCTGATTAACAACTTGTACTTTTGCCTGATTATGCAATCTAATTTAAAGGGGTCATTGCATACACAATTGTGTTGTTAACCAAGACCTAATCTTCTCTTCTAGGTTTTCAGACCGACAACCACTCCAAATAATAAAGCAACATTTAAATCAATGACCTGTCCTTGCAGAAACATTTCATAAATCAACCATCATCTGAGTGTCCCACCATGCTTTCATAGCATTTAAATCAATTTTTCAGTGGCCGCCTTTCCCTGCCATTTTGTATGATGTGGAATCAGTCGACAGAGTGCTTTCTTTGCTGTCAAAGTGCTTAAAGAGTCAGGATTGTGTGATCAGAGATGCAGGCCTCCTGGATTTCTGTGGGGGCTCCGAGTTCCCTGTCCCCACGAATTCACTTCCATGTTATGAGGCCCTGCAGCTCATCGGCCTTTTTGATTGTCTAACTACTGGGAGATCTGACATTTTTCATCCATCACGGTAAGAAAAGGCTTCAGAAGTTTCTGCCACAGGCAGGATTTCTACTGACTATCTCTGCTCTGATCAAATAAACTGCCAAATGTTTGGGGTATGGGCTGAATAATGGAGGATGGAGTAAAAAATGAATTATGCAAACTTGGCTCGCAGTGTGAAACCTGACATGACTGTTGGAGGCTGATGTTTAAAGTGTAAACCAAGATGAGGTAAAATATCAGTGAATACAAATGTGATGAAAGTGCTGTATTGCGGAGTTTGTGTGTGTGTGTTTATCTGTATAAGTAACATTGTGTTTTTTGTGCTTTTATTGCTTTTCTTTTAGACAAATGGATGGACAGACAGACTAGTATTGGACAATGACAACAGCAGTTGTTCAGGTACTAAGAAGACATACAAATTGTTTTTAAAATATTGCCAGAAAAGACCTACATAACCCATTATGGATTGGCCAAGTCAAACAGTGATCCAGAAGCATGAAAATTCTCAACTACACTATTTAAGCTAATGATGAGAAGCATATAAAGACTGACACTGTTTTCCTCTTTGCATTTCTTTAATACAAAATAAACTTTAACAGTCAACGGGCAATGCTGGCAGTGGGAAATAAATTAGGACACAAACAAAATAAGTTTGATATACAAACAAGTAATTACAAAGGCTAAATTGGTCCCAGGAACAAAAAAAAAAAAATCAGGATGAGCTGCATTGATAGAAATGCGTAGTAAAATTCTAAAAAAGATTTAGATTTACAGCTCAGCCTAATGAACACTCTCCAGTCCAAAAGGAGGATTGTAAATTTTTATATCAGTCTTAAAATGTTCTGTTAGGACCACTCACGATCAATAAAATCCATATGGTGTAACTTGTAAAAGACAAATACAGGCATCTAATGGCTTGGCAAAAAGACACCAGTGTTATTGCTGATAAGATGCCACCTTTGCTGAATGACTTTTTGTCAAGCAACTTGCTGGCAATGCAAAGGTGCTGCTGAAGAACAAGCATTTTGTTATCACGTAGTACCGAAGGTGAAGCAGTAGTAATGTTTTTGCCTGTGTCTCTGTGTGTCCATTTGTCTGCAGTGTTGGGAATATATCACATAAACTAGTGAACAAATTTTGAAGAAATATTCAAAAAGTAATCATTAGATGTACTTCTACAACTGATTTGCTTTTGGAGTCGACCCAGTTCAAGATCACTGCCATATCTATGCAGGCTTAGCACACATGCAAATAGCTATAACTCAGTCAGTTTTACAGATATTAAGCTATCATTTGTTGTGGTAATAGCTGAGCATCATCCCCAATGCATGACACATGCTCAGTGAGTACACAAAAGGTTTTTTTTTATTGTTTTAGCCTTGTTTTCACACAAAAATTGCATTTTCGGAAAATCAAAACAGTATATTTTGAAACTGGATTACAGAGAGAGAAAATCCTCAAACACCACCTTTATGTTTTCATGTAGACAGCCAAAACCCAACCTTTTGAAAATAATTACGTCATAGCCCCACCTCTAATCTAACATATAAATCCAAGCATGACAAACACAATAATAATGACCGATAACATGTTGTATTGTACTACAGCAAACCTTATTTAAAAAAAAATAATAATATTAACAATGTTAAAAGGCAGACAAGGCTGATAAACAGTAGCCTTGCCTTAAATGAAGCAAAGAAAAACACTATTAGTGGACCAAATAGTCTGACAAAAATACTTCATCACTTAATTAAACTATTAATAATATTAAAGCAAAAAAAAAACTTACATATATCAAGTATAAATTTACAAAAAAAAGTGGGATATTAGATTCATTTTTAATGACCAATACTAATTTACTCTGATATGCTTCTAACAATATGAGAAATATTCTTGATATTCATGATATTGTCCTTTATGTCAGTGTGTTTGGACTATCATGATTCCCAGGCAATAGCACTTTTATGTAACACAAAAGAGAAATTCCTCTTTGTTGTCTGTCCAAAAAAAGTATTTAGTTTTTGCTCTGGTATTCACCATCCTCATCTTTTTCTTCTTGTATTTACAGTTTGGAGCGTCTGATCCACATCTTCCTGTTGTTAGTGTATTTTTGTGAAAGTGTCACAGCACCACATACAGGCTTGGCATAGTTACTGGTTGGTTGGTTTCTGTGTTTTCATGTAGATGAAAACATTTCTACAAATGGTGCTGTGTTTTGGGGGATGGGAGGGGGGCAGGTGGCGGGGTGTATTTTTAGAAAGACAGTGTTTCCATGTGGTTAGGGCCTCAGTAATCATTGGATGTACTGTACATCTAATTTACTTTTCAAATCAACCCAATTTAAGATGACCACC
The DNA here is from genome assembly GCF_001649575.2 of Kryptolebias marmoratus. Lineage (NCBI taxonomy): Eukaryota > Metazoa > Chordata > Actinopteri > Cyprinodontiformes > Rivulidae > Kryptolebias > Kryptolebias marmoratus. Next base: position 28,786,582 of record NC_051433.1, on the reverse strand, counting down.
ACATCTACTCAATTTTAACTTTATATTTTACACATATGGAAATAAAATTTGGTGTAATTCATCAAAACAGCCAACACGGAGTACAGACTTGTTAAAGATAAAAAAAAATGGTAATGCTGTAAAAAGCCAGGATAGTGTGATGGGAAGATGGAAGAATACTTTGAGAAGCTAATGAATAAAGAGAATGAAAGGTAAAGAACGTAATAGAAACTGTGGACCAGGAAGTGGGTAAGATTAGTGAAGATGAAATTTGAAAAGCTTTGAAGAGGATAAAAAGGGGAAGGCAGTTGGACCTGATGGCATACTAGTGGAGGTATGGAAATTTCAGGAAAAGATGGAAGTGAGATTTTTGACTCTGTTATCAAATGGCATTTTTGACAGTAAGAAAATGCCAGAGGAATGAAGGAGAAGTGTACTGGTGCCCATTTTTAGGAACAAGGGTGATGTATAGAGTTGTAGCAACTACAGGGGAATTAAGTTGATGAGCCACGTGATGAAGGTCTGGGAGCATTGTGAAAGCTAGACTTAGACAAGAAGTGACTGTTTGTTAGCAGCAGTATGGTTTTATGCCAAGAAAGAGTACCACAGATGCCATATTTGCTTTGAGAATGCTGATGGAGAAGTACAGAGAGGGTCAGAAAGAACTTCATTGTGTTTTTGTGGATGTAGAAAAATCATATCAAAGGGTGCCGAGGGAGGAATTGCAGTGTTATATGAGGAAATCTGGAGAGAAGTATGTTAGCCTGTTAGCCTGGTAAATGATACTGTATGTATGAGGACAGCAGGACAGTGGTGAGGTGCATTGTAGGAGTGGCAGATAGCTTCAATGTGGAGGTGGGAATACATCAAGGATCGGCTATGAGCCCCTTCTTGTTTGCTCTGGTGAAGGGCAGACTACCAGATGAGGTCAGACAGAAATCCCCATGGACAATGATGTTTGCAGATGACATTGTGATCTGTGGTGAGAACAGGGAACCCATGGAGGAAAACTTGGATAGATGGAGGTATGCACTTGAAAAATAAGGCATCAATGTCAGCCATACCAAGACAGAATACAGAAAAAGGCCCACGAACTGTCCTGTAACTCTGTCCACTTTTTCAACATAAAGGTCTATACGTTATAGTTAATTAAGTTCATTTTGTATGTCTGAGTGTAGTAAATGTTTATTTTTCTGTTTAAAAGCTACATTTGTTCCTGTTTTTTTTTTCCCCGGTAAAACCATGAATTGTACCGTGATCAGTCACTCTCTCTATTTAAAAGCAGAACTTGAGATTTTTCATTCCTCTTGAAAGTTAAATGTAGTCCAAACCCCAGGGGCCATGGAACAGTTTTTTCTGCATCCTTTAGGGATAAGATGTTTCTAATTCTAGTGGCTATACACAGGAGGAAGAAAGTGATCCTAGTAACATTTTAATGTGGGGGTTAAACAACATAGCCTGGTCAAAATAAACAAGTTTTTTTTTTTTTTTACATTAGAACTGGAGGTCAAATTAATGTCATCCAGAGGAAGTAAAAGGCTGCAAGATTTGTGTCCAAAAACCACTACCTCTGTCGTGTCTGAGGTATATAACCAATCAATAAAGACAGCTTAAGAAGATCCAAATAAGGGATATTGATTTAGAGAAACCCCTTTTTTAAACAATTTGGATCAGATGTGATCTAGCACATCTGATGGTTGATGGTTTGGATGAAGCTATTTTTTTGACAACTCAGAGTGTTCAACAGGACGAAAACAGTTCAAACACAAATCAGTTTCTAGTGACACTTCTAAAGCTGTTTTATTTCATAGGGAATCAGAGTCAAACTTATTCAATATGGCCACTACAACTAATACAAGTTAAGACAAAAAATGGCAATAACTTAATCATTTTGACAAATGTTGACCTAAATTTTGATGTGGTAGCAGCTGAGACTGAACCCCAATTTATATTGTGACCCACCGACATTAAGGTGGCATAATGGACAACCACTGAGACTGTGTAAAGCCGAGTAGGGTGAAGCAAGTCATGCTAAGACAGGACAATCAAAAAATGACGGTGTGACAGTAGCTGAGAGTCATTCACAACACATACTCCGACCACTAAGACATCTTGTGGGATCTCACCATACAGCATGAGGTCATTTACAAGGCTTAACCAAGACAGCTACAACTTCATCTTTTCTCAACAGAAGATGATTTTAGTCTAAAACTTTGGTATGAAAGTTGGTGGGCATTATTCATTTTTTAAGGAATGAAAAACCTTTTAATTATGATGGAAGTATGTATGAATCCAAGCAAAAGCATTTGTTTTAACTGACTCCTTATTTAAAAATCAGAAAGAAAAGTTTATTTGGCCCAACAAAGCTCATCCTGAACTTTCACTGATTTTTCTACTGCCCTGTAAAATGAAGAGAGAGGCTGTGCGTTGTCTTCTGTGCTGTTGAGTCAGACAGTTGTTAAATAATGTTGAAATTCAAGTGCTGATGTGAAGTGTATAAAAGCTGTTTCCACTCCACCTTTGTCCACTTGCCTAACACAGTTTTCTGCTTTTATGTCATCTCTCTTTACTTTTGCCCAACAAAAAGCTACATTAAAAGCCTAGCAAATCTTGTAGGAATGCAAAACAACCACTGCCTTTTATGTCAGAGGTTTGAACTAAGATTGATCAATGATTAGTTTCTGAGACTTTCACTAAATTCTGTCCGGTGATCCATCAGACTTTTTGCTAACTGACAAGTTTTAGTCAGACATTTTGTGCAATGTGTAGTGGTTGGAATATGTGTTGGGGATGATGCTCAGCTACCACCACACCAATTTCAATATTTGTAAAATTGTTACAGCCATTTTTGTGTTTGATAAATTTCCTTAGCTGTAGTGGCCAACTTGAATGTTGTTGATGCCAAAAGGCAATCAGTTGCAGATGTACATTCAATGATTAGTTTCTGAGATTTTCACTAAATCCATCCAGTGGTTCATCAGATATTTTAGTAACAGACAGACAAAAGCACTCGCACACAAACACATGTAAAACCATCACTGCTGCTTTGCTTTGGCAGCGGGCAATAATTCTTATGAACCGAAGTATTTTGCTGGTTAGAGAGGAAAGAACTGAGAGCAAAACAGTCATAACAAAGCAATAAACATTACAGTCGTTGGTTTCTCACTCAGTCCAATCAAATTTTAATTGTCTAATCTCACTATGGTTCTCACAACAATGTCATCTTGTAAAACAGGAACAGTGTGAAACCCAGCTTGTCTTCAAAGTGTGAAACGATGCCTGATATCAGCTGATTCCTGATCCATAGCAAACAGGCTGGCACAGATGAAAGCAGGCAGTGAGATACCAGTCATTTTCTAATTTAACAAATGACAGGGTGAGAAAAATGGAACAGTTAAATAGCAAACCAGTCAAGCATGACTCCCCTCATCAATGGTTACTATATCTACAGTCTACATTAATAGGAAACATTACATTTCTTTTTTTTCAACCCTTACAAGGCTTTTTAGGTGTGGCAATCACAATGGTCACTAAAGTAGATGGTAATAAGTAGTGGACAGAGGCATCCTTGTGTTTCTGTATTTTAAACAGTACTTGAATGCAGCAATACTTCATCATTATGAGCCAAGCAGTGCTGGTTTTGGCTGAGAAAATGTAATTATCATAATCTATCTCCATAACAATGACGTACAACCTAACTACACATATCTGTAACTAGTAAAGTAGAAATAAATATCAATAGTAATAAAAATACAAGTTAGCCTTAGCTCAGTTTATACTTGTCACTCCTAGGGTACTCCAGCTAATACAATGCCCAAAATCACATGAAACTAACTAAGGCCCTGTTTAAACTAGGCCAATCTCCTGGAAATATTAAAGATTTTCAGATGCTGATTGGAAAATTTTCACATTTACAAGGTGCTGCTGTGCTCCTTGAACCTGCTGTAATTCCTAATGATGCAGATTTTAAATCATAACTGAGTTAATAAACCAGTTCAGTATAATTCTTGATATGTGTGAAAGTCAAATTAAAATCAGAATATTCCATGTCCTGTCACACAACTGAATGAAAGAAGGAATGGCTTCTGTTAGTTCAACCAGCCATGAAGCAGCCGGGGATCCTAATACATTGTTTGATACAATGGCAGTATTATATGTGGCAATAACCACCCACATTAACAGATATGGGTCAGTCACACTACGGTATTATGATTTATTTTATTTTTGCATTTGTGAGTCCGAGGTCCTAATTTATCTGCTGCTGGCAGTTTCAGAGGGAATGCTGCACTGGCTAACTCAAATCTTCCCAGACACAATGTTCTATCTAATGTACTCGTGCAAACACAAATAAAACTGCATAATTGACTTGCATTATTTGCATTTGAATGGAGGGGAGCCATGTATGAAGGCCTACTTATCGAAATATCTGCATCTTATAGTAGTAAAAAAAATATATAAAGAGGAAAATGGTTTAGTAGCATAAAATAAAACCCTGTTTTTGGTCTGTGTAAAATGTTAATCTCTATGACACAATAGAACATGCAGTCGCTATAAACATCTCTGATGCAAAAGTGGTAAAATGAAAACAATCATAGTTCATCCTAAGTGCTTTAAATGTTCATTGCTCTAAGTAACTGAATAAGGTGGAATGCTCTACCAAATTCAGGGTGAGTGTTTGACTCAAACAGAGGAGTTCAAGTATCTAGGAGTATTGTTCAGGAGTGATAGAGGATGAAGTGGGAGAAGGACCAAGAGAACAGGGCTTGGACTACAGTAATTGAGGAGGGGCGTATCAGCACTCTTTTTCCTCCTCTTCGAGCACTGGTTATGTGTGATGTCATACATTATTGTGAAATTTCACAATATGTGTTAAAGATGTGCTTATAGTATGTGCCAAGGATGACTCTTAGGTACATGAGATATCATGATGTGATGAGGCAAACAGGATTGACTCCAAGATTTATTACCAAAGTTTTAAGCAAATATCTTGTGCAATGAGTAATCCTCAGCATATGCGTTGGGAATGACTCTCAGCTACTGTCACACCAAATATTAGCTCAATAGTTGTAAAATTTGATAAGTTATAGCCATGCTTGTGTTTGCCAAAGTTGCTAAACTGTGGACAGCAAGGTAATCAGTTGTAGATGTACATTCAACGATTACTTTCTAAAAGTTTCATTATAATCCCTCTTCTGGTTCATTAGATATTTTGCTAATAGACAAATGAACACAAACATAGGCAAAAAACGTTGTTGCCCCTTTGCTTTTAGCAACAAAAGATCATTATCAAAGTCAAGTACAATATACTTTTTTGTATTTTACAGCAGTGACACATCATTGGGTTTTAATCTATAACTTTTACAGCTTTTTAGTCAAACATTACAAACTTTAAGATCAATTGAGTTGTTCGTCCCCAAACAGTTACAAAATCAGAATTGTGTAACAAAATGATAGCGTGCATTCATAACCGTTATTCTGGGATAGTTATCCTGACACTTGGGCTGCAACATTGACAACAAAGCCTGCAGGTAACAAAGACTGAGGCTGCAGCTGCAAACAGGCCCAATGAAAAGAGAAGAGACAAAAAAGTCAACAGACAAAAAGCCATAAAAAAAGACATCAGAACTCAGTGCAGCTCAGCAAAATTACTCATTCATACGAACACACAAAAACACACCAGTAAATCCCATGATGCTGTTGGCCAGCTGTTTAAAATCTGTCCTCAGAGAGCGTCCTGTTCCTCACCATCCTTTCCCACTGTCACCTGTGCTGTCGTGGCTAATCAGAATAGCCATTAATCACACCTTACACAACCGTCGTCACCCCTGCTGTAGTTTTATCTTGGCTTCCTCACACGCTTTACCTCCCTTGACTTGCCAAGCGTACCTTGGATTCAGGAAGTATCTTTTCCTCACCCTTTGCTGCTGACACTTTTCTCTTTGTCAGTGCTAATGGTGCCCGACATATCATGCCCTCATGATGGTGCAGCTTCGAAACCCCACTGACTCAGATTCACACACGCACACTTTCAAACAGATAACTCCCATGGCTGACTGATGATATGACATAAAGCAACAGCTGACATTTTAGACATGCCAGTACACAAAAACATGATCAAAAGCACATGGGTGCCAGTTTAATATACCTGTACGAATATCTTTAACCAGAAAGAACAAGCATTAAAGCAGCAAATACAAAATAAAGCAATTTTAACACTCTGGTTTCCCTAAAGCTGTGGGTTGTAACATTGCTGTCATAAAAAATTAATTTCAGTCAAAGCCTGTCCATAAAAAAGGCCAAACATAAGATTTTTTGATAAGCTGAAGAGGTCAGGAAAGGTCAGACTGTGGCAGTTATAAGCTACCAAAGGTGAGAAGCAACAAGGCAGTGTATAGACCTAAGAAGGATAAGACAGCCTCATTTATACAGAAAAAATGTCTGAAGAAATGTTGAAGGCTAGCAATGCTGTTGCTGCCCAAAATTCCATTATAACTTTGTAATAATGAAAGCCAAGAAAAAAATGCCTACATTTCAATGTATGAATTGTATAGGAAGTGTAAAGCAAACAAAAATCAAAAGAAATAATCACCATGGTAACTATACACCTGTGTCTCTCACTTCCTGACTGCCAAGAGGAAGTGGCAGTCAGACTGAAAGTGAGCCTCAAACGAACAGTTACTGTGTGAAAACTGTTAGTTGTATCTTAACAATGATTGAACCATGAGTTACAGAAGACTGATGGTCACATGTGTAAATTTTAGTGTTTTTATTGTCATATGTTGGCGATAGCAGTGAAAGACACACTGGGTGAAAGATGACAAAAAATGTTGAATGATATATGTACCAAAAAAGAGTTCCGGGATTAAGGAGAGTTTATTTGCAAAAGATTAGAAAATTGTAGACAGCTCAAAAGTTAGTGTGACATTATCTGTCAATTAAACATGTCATGGAAAAATCAGCCTAGGCTGCTACCCCCGCGACCCGACCCCGGATAAGCGTAAGAAGATGGTTGATGGATGAATGGAAAAATCTGTAAAAATTATGAAACTCAAATTGTGATGGTTTAAAAGACGTAAACGATATCAAAATGTCAGTTTAGTCATGTAAAGTCCTACTTTCTGTGACCCATTCAAACATTGACTGATGTTTCTACTGTGAATCATGGCTGTGATGTAGAGCTCCATAGAGGGCTGTGTTTTTTCTTGTGGCTCACCAAAATCCCACTGATGTCCTTTATTTTATTTTTTTTCTTGCAGTTTTTTGCTAATTTTGTTTATGTTGTGCAACTTACTGGTCCTAAAAGTCAAAAGACAATATTTCCAATAGAGCTGCTCATTTTGGTATATAATTTGAACGTATTATCTCAAAGCTGACAAGATACATAACAAAAATTTTGAGCAGATTTGTAATACAGGTGCTTCGATCATAAGCTTTGGCACCCCAATATTTTTCTTGTGGTGATAAACAGACACAAAACAAAGAAAAATGTAAGGTTCTAGTTTTTATATGAACAGTATGGGTTTTTTTTTGTTATGATGATGATGATGATGATGATCCCTGCTACTCAGCATCATATAGGTCAGCCCAGCTTCTGCCCACCCAGCTCCTTCATTTGGATCATCACCAACATTGCTTGTCCAATTCACTTTTTAAGTTGTTTATGTCCTAAAGCTAGGATCTCACTGAGCTGTGACTGTTGGAGACTAGTTGGCAATTCAAAATTCAGAGAAAATAGGTGAATTTTTATTTGTACGTTCTTGTGAACTTCACTGTGTTTTGAGCAGTGAATGATTGACAGTTTCAGCCCAGTGAGATACAGGGTTAGCTTGAACTTTCTGCAGAAGATTCATTTTGTTTACAAAAAGTGAGTGTACACCTTGTCCTGCATGTGGGTTGTATTTTTACAGTTAGAATGTTTGAAAAAGTTGGATCAAACTCTTTGGCACACTTGTTACTTGTTACCATTTTGCTTGCTAAAAGCATTTTTAAAAAGTGAGATCTCAGCCAAGTAATTTTTGTGGCATAAATCTAAGCAAGAGCTTTGGTGCTTCAATCAAACAAAACAGCACAGGGAAAATCATTTCCAAAAGTGTAAAGTTGTAACTATCCAATAAAATAAAGTGGCCAAAAATATTTCCCACAGTGGTCTTAAACTCACAACACTTTCACACACACACACACACACACACACACTTTGCAACTTTACGATTGTTGCAGTCATTCTTGTTCTATGAAACAGAGGAACTGAGACAATACCTGGATAGCAGAGGATGTTCCCCCATTGTAAGTGTACATGAAAAAAAAGAGATTGGGAGAGAAAACAGACAAAGATCATTGGAAGCTAGATGACTGCATGTAAAAAAAAATAAATTAAAAAAAACCCCATAGATTTATGCCTCAACGTCTGTACAACCACAGTGTATTTCACCATTTTGTAGATTATTCACTCTTATCCAGCAGAAGCAATACCATAATAATGGTTATATTTTTAAATTCTGCATCTACTTTGAAATTTAAATATGTTTACATGCCAAACATTTTTTACGTAAAGCAGTAGTAAAACAGCCAGTGGCCAACATGATGCTATCTGTAATAGGATCCAAAAGTACAACAACACAAACAATCCAGACAAACCTTAAAAGAAAAGGTTTACGCTTCTAACATTAGGTCTAAACTACAGTAATACTTGAATTTAAAAGATAAGGAAGAGGTTGGGTTTAATAGTTTGTCCAAGATTAAAACCTCTTAACTTTATCTCACGTTTTATGATTGTTATAAACCTGACCATCTGCATGAAAACATACTTGCCAGCCTATAAATTGCATAATCTATCCTGTTAAATAACCATTAAAATTTACTGATAAGTGAGCAGCAGGATGGTTTAATGCAGAGAAAGTGCTTTACAGATGAGATGTTTGCTCTAAGAGTTTTGATAGAGTATAGAGGATGTCAGAAGGCTCTGTGCCGTCTTTGTGGATCCATGGAAAACAGATGATTTAAAGAAAATTAAGTTTTATTTAAAAAGAAACACTTAAGTAACATCTCAGATTGTATTGATGTCAACTTTTGCGGTATGCAATTACAATTCTGGTGTCAAATTATCATTTGATTTGAAGATTACCTTAGGTTGTCAGGATCAGTGGAGAACGAGATGAACCCAGAGCGCAGACTCATAAAAAAAAAACGAAAATTTATTTTTAAACAAAAGAACAAGAAAACAAAAAGCTGACGTGGCAACAAAAATACAAAATATAAGCAAAACAAAATGGCAAGGCAAAACATGGAGATAGACGAAGGGCGTGAGCAACAAACAAAACAGCAACAATGAACCAACTAGTCAGAGGATAATTATGGGAAGTGGGCACAGGTGAGTGATTACATTTGCAGGCAGGTGGAGATGGGTGTGGCAGGTAAACAAGTGCTGACTGAGGACAAGTGGATGATGACAAACAGGCAACAAACAGGAAAACAACAAAGACAATAAACCAAAACTAAAGAAACCAGAAACAAAACACTAAATACAAAAAGAAACACACTGTCAAAACAAAACCTCACATAGGTGTCCATAGTAACGTTGTCTGATGAAAAGTTCTGTCTGAAACATAACCTTAGAACAATAAAGAAGTGGAAAGTAGAGCATTGAAGAGTGCATGTCTTTTTTTATCCGTTTCAGTTATAGAAATCACCTTCTCTAATGTGTGAAGAGAAGAATTAATGGAAATGGGACAAAGCCATTTGTCCTACATCTAATTTCTGTCTGCCGTCAAGTGACCCAAAACAAAGAAACAGTGAGTTAAACTTCTCACACTGAGATGGACAGATACTTTTTATTCCCTAACCACCATATTATCAGCACAGATCAATCAACAGAACCTCTTTACCTTTAAACTGTGCAACCATTCTTATGACCCCCTCCAGCTGTGGGACAAACCATCAATAAAACCAATTCACCTGCTGCACTTTAATACTCGGTTAGTCTCAAGAGATGATGTTTTTTATCAAACCTTGAAAATAACACCATGTGCAATCTCATGTAAGATTTGTTAATGCCTGAAGTATGTGTTGAGGGCGACTCTTAAGTCACCTTTGAAACAGTATAATTGACTGAGTAATAACCATTTTTGTGTTGACTATGACTGATTAGCTGTGGCAACTATGTTGAAATGGATTGCCACAAATATTTACCCCAGATACATTGCTAACAGACAGGCAGACAAAACACACACAGATGAACAAACTTTCTTGCCACCTGGATGGAGAAGTTAGCCCACAATAGAAAGTAACAATCCAAACCCACACACATACCTGCATATCAGCCAGGTACCACACAAAAGAACCAGGAAATCATTTATAAGCTTAAAACTCTGTTAACTTGTCTGTATTTTTGTCTAAAGAATCATCTGGCAATAAAAACAAACAAACAAACATAGAGCTGGAACCCTTCAGTAAGTGAAAGTTTTCTGATCTTGAAAGATTCAATGGAAATGACCACAAATCATGTAAAATCATAAAAAAATCAACTTTTTTACTGATGTGAAGAGCAAACTGCATCTTTTTAGTTTTTAACATGAAAATGTTGCCAGGATTGGTGGTCTCTTAGCAGTTTTTTATATTATATATAAATAGTTTTTTGTCTCAGAATATTCACAACTTGCTTTGCTTGAACATCTTCAGAGTTGAAATTCACTCTTGCACAAATACATCTTTCTGGGTTTAATTTGTACCAGAAAAACTCTCAGAGGAAAACATGTTTTTCACAGTAAGAGGAATGTGTTGTGTCAAACTCAGCAAATGCATAAAACCAGCTGTATAGCAGATTTTCTTCCTCACAAAATAGTCTCATTTAGAAAAAAATGTTCAACAATATTTAAATGGCTCTCATTACTTTAAGTAATAAATGTCACACGCCACCTTTGATACCAGAGATTTAAACTAAGATCATCTAATGATGAGAAATTATGGTCTTAGACAAGTTGAAGCAGTTTTTGTCAAACCTTGAAAATGACCTTGAGTGCAATCTCATGCAATATTGCGAGTTAATGCAAGATCTTGCAATATTACATGGGGATGACTTTCCGAAACTACCAATATCTCAATATCTGTAAAGGGTAGACATGTTGAATTGGGTTGATTCCAAATATTAAGTTGTAGATATACTGTCAGGTTTTGGGTTTTCTGTTTCAGTTTATTGTCTTCATGTTTTCTGTTTGAGTCTTTGTTCAGTTATCTTTGTCTTGGTTTAGTTCTTGTGGTTTGTGTCTTTGTTTCCTGTCACTATTCACTCCTCCTCAGTCACTCACTTGCCTGTCTGCCATGCCCATCTCCACCTGTATCTCTCACCTTTGCCCACGTATCTCACTGTTTACAGTGTTTAAAACCCTGTCACTTTCTCCACTACTTCGCTGGTTCATTGTTTCGGTTCCGCTTGTTCCTGGTCATGTCCCGTCTGTTTGTTCCTGCCCGAGTTTTGGATTTATTTTCCTTTGCTGCCACGTCAGCTTTTGTTTTGCTTTAATAAATTTGTTTTCTTTTAACTATGAGTCTGCGCTCTGGGTTTGCCTCTGTCACCACTGATCCTGACATGTACAAGCAGAAAATACTTTCTGAGAGCTTTACTAAAATCTGCAAAGTGGTTTCAGAGTCAATATTCGGCTAACAAAAAAAACAAAAGATGCTGCACAATGTGTAGTGCTTGTTGGGCAAAGGATGTAGGGTTTATTATATTAATTAATTAATCAATGAATTGATTTAGTAATTAGTTAATTAATTGAATAATGGCAATCATAGTGATCCACCCCAAAGGGAAACAGTTTTAACATTGTTTTCTGTCTCACCACAACCAGAAAATTTGTTATTTATATTTAAAGGGACCATAAACTATAAAACACAAGATACTATTAACTTAGAATTAATTTTAGTTTATACATATATTACCAGGACTAAGAAAAAAAATAACATTTGTTGCAGATAGTGGCTAATGATCTTGTTAAATTGATCTACTGCATTTAAAGGTTATGCTCAAAATGGGAGTCAAATGTTTGATTATGGTAAAGAAAAAAATCTGAGTTGATAAAATAAACATAAAATGCATTTTGAGGCACAAGATGGAGGTGTACTAAGTTTAAATGGGATTTAGGTGAGTGAGAAAGTTAAAGGAGGGGAACAACTTAGAGCAGGGTCAGACCTAAAATGTATTTGAATACTCTTGAGCACCAGGACTCATCACCACTATAGCAGATAGTTGGTAACCTTACCAGGAGATGAATTCAGCCTCTGCAGTGACACAATACAGGAAAGTGTCAGCTGAAGATCAGAGGTTGGTGCTTCTGAAGTGAAGTGTCTCGTAGAGAAACCAGAACCATGTAATAGCCATCTGCTATTGCATAGTTTTACAATAATATGTTCAGGTACTCTCTGTGATCAGGTCAGAGGAATGTCTGGTGCACAGAACCAAAGGACCACATGGAGTATCTGGAGACCAGAGGATTGGTTTGGTTGTATTGTTTAAGTGGTTGTGAGTCTTCAGTCTGGTTCAGGTGTAAACTAATTGCATTCACGAACATCAACACGAATCACAAAGTTCTGACTGTCTATGTATTTGTTACTGACTAATTTAGCCTGAAATAACAAGACAATTTGACTGGACAGTATGGGTTAGACTGAGTACTTAACTCACAATGCAGTGAGTTACAGTGGAAAAAACAAACAAACAAACAAACAAAACAAAAAGAATGAAAAACAAAACGAAATGTGACAAGGGGACAAAAAACAAAAAGGGATGAAACAAAAAGCAGTTTTGCACCAAGCATAACAATTATGCTGTGGATAGGGGGACACTATGGGGCAGTTGGCCAGCTCCTTTTAATCAGAAGAGTGGGTTTGTCTGAGGGGCACCGAGTTTGATCTGCTCCAAACCATTCAGATCATGTTTCTTTATTCAGGACAGTTTGTATGGACCAAAGTGAAAAGAAAGAGTTTAGTTTTAGTTATCTTTGAAATAACCCTTTAAGCTTCTGCTTCAAGAAAAGAAAACCACAAAATGGCTTAGTAAAAACATGATTTAAATCTAATACAAATACTATGTCAGAAAACTATTTCTAGCACACACACTCACATACTCTCTCTATATACATACATACATACACACACACACATACCCATGCACACGCACACCCACACACACACACACACACACACATATATATATATATATATAAAAAAATCCCTTCTCACCCTCCGCAGGTGGTCTTTGTTTCATCCTCTGAGCTCGGGTCCTCTACCAGAGGCCTGGGAGCTTGAGGGTTCTGCACAGTATCTTGGCTGTGCCTAGAACTGCACATTTCTGGACTGAGATGTCTGATGTTGTTCCTGGGAT
>NC_051433.1:28763135-28770733 GCF_001649575.2 Kryptolebias marmoratus | reverse complement strand
TAAATATATATATATATATATATATATATATATATATATATATATATATATATATATATATATATATATACACAGTGGTGTGAAAAATTGTTTGCCCCCTTTCTGATTTCCTGGTTTTTTGCATGTTTGTCACTTTTTCACACAGGGTCGAGTAGGTTTGGATTTTTTTCTTCCCCTAATAATAAACACCTTCATTTAAAAATAGCATTTTGGGTTTACCTGTGTTGTCTTTGACTAATACTTAAATTGGTTTGATGTTCCGAAACATTTAGGTGTGACAAACATGCAAAAAATCAGGAAACCAGGAAGGGGGCAAACAATTTTTCACACCATTGTATATATATATATATATTAGGACTTGGTTAGCCATAAAGTGGGGTTCAGGTGGTCCAAGTAATTGTGTAAAAATGAGGAACCATAGACCTAGGGATTGATGCACAGGGAAAGTGTGTAAATAAATAAATAAAGTCCCTTTAGGATAGGGGAGGTGTGCAAATAAATGCATAAATAAAATGACATCAAGCTTAGGGTTAAGTGGACAGTGAGTAAATAAAAGTGACTTAAAAAAAAGGCTGAGGTGAGGTGATGGGGATTGAACATGTAATCTCTGGGTTGTAAGCATAACCAATTAAGTCCATAAACCAGTAAGAGGTGGAGTGGGTAGGTGGAGGAAAAGTTAACAATGGGCTAGTGTAGTGGAGGTGATAGAGGTTAGGCTACAGAAATGAATGGAAATACAATATCCTAACAAGAATAAAAATACAGACGTGTGTGTGTGTGTGGTAATTTCCCTTGGCAATGCCTAACCCTAACCCCAAAACTCTACTCTATTCCTGTGCAATTACAGTTTACCAAGTTTATTTTGGGCCTAGCCTATTTAATGGCTGAGCAGGTCTCCCTCAGCACCCGCTCAATATTTCTCTTAATTATTCAGCAGTCTGTACGTTTGTGTCAGTGACCCAACACTACAAAGAAACTATTTAGAAAAAGTGAATGAAACAAGAGAAATTACATTTTCTGTGAAAATGAAGTGTGAATGCTGATGACTGCTGAAGTTTATTGAAAAAACCTGAAACTGAGTTTTTAAAGTTAAAACAAGCAAAACAGAACAAAAATGGGCAAAACATTACTTAAAAACTAAAATTTGCAAAACCATAGTGTAGCAGATAAATGAGAATAAAGAAGGGAGATAACTCACTACATATCAAGACAAAACAACAAAAAGTATTTTTCCCACAAGCCTTAGGAAAGTATGGAAACAGTCTGTGAATGTCAACAAGTGTATTAGATGTCCAAAACAGTATACACGTGTCCCAAAAGAATCAAGGTGAATCAACGTTTTACAGAACAAGTGGTGAAAGATGATACTAGGTCACAGATCATGAAAAGTTAGTGATTTTTCATGCTACAAGAACTAAAGCTCAGATTTACCAAACTGTAGCTAAAAGTTACAATCAGCAAAACCATGGCTAAATGCTAAAATTAAAAAAAACTGCGAACAAAAACTAAAAGTAGCAAAATTGTAGCTATAAGCTAAAAGTAATCAAAAATTAGCTAAATCATAGCTAAATGGTAAATATAGTAAAACTGTAGCTAAAAGCTCAAAGTATTAGAGTGGTAGTTACAATATAAAAGTAGCAGCAGTAGCTAAAAAATAAAAGTATATTTCAAAGAAAGCAATGTTTTGAATTAATTGAAGAGATCTCAATGTATTTGTATGATGAATTGTATTTTAAATGATGGTATTTATTTAGAAAAATATAAAAGTGACAAAAACAAAGGATTATAGACACTATTCCCAATCAGCCTAAATGTTTTGATATATGAATGGCTAAAATAGCACAAAGTTACCTAAAGTAGTTCAGAGTCCAAAATCATACGGAAATAAATACAAACAGGAAACAATAGAAAGCCTTTCCTGCTTTTCTTAAAATTAGTTAAATACAGCAAATTGCAGTTTTCATTGTTTCATTTTCCCATCATACTCTTGTTTTCTTTAGAAAGGAGCATCCTCTGTCCGTCTTTTCTTTCTTTTTTTTTTCTTTGAGAGCATATCTTCAGGACATTTTATCTGAACAGCAACTCCAAGAAAAAGCCCCATCCAAACTCCCCACATATTCTTATTTCCCTACATGTTGTCCAACAGTTTCTAAGCCAGCCCGGTTTTTCCTTTATGAACAAAGTCAGACAGAGAGAGAGCTGACAGTGTGACTTTCTGCAGAGGTTGTTTCTGCCCTGGGGCACAAACCTGAGTAAATGTCACCGTTTTCATCTCTTCCTTGCATTGATCTCACATTCGCCTGTTCAAATGGCCAACAGACCCTTTTGTGCCCTTTAGGAAATCAATGCATTCCTCTGCCTACCTCAGAAAGGTCCCATACACGAACAGAAGCTTGGACTCTATCTTTCTTTCACACAACACACACAAGCGTCACGTCACTTTGACAGACTTTTATTTTTTCTATGAGGATCATCATCGAAAAAAAATGAACCTCATTCCTTCCCCTCCTCACCTGACCTTTCTTTTAACCTCGTTCCGTTCCTTCATTTCCTTCTCCATCTCTGTTGACTTTTTCTTTATTTCTTCAGACTCTTCAACATTTTTCTTAAGTACTTCATTTACAGCTTCCTATTTTTATCCTCTTCATTTTTTTTAAGTTCTTCTTTTCCTCATTTACGTTCTCTTACTACTCAACTTGAACATTTTTCCACTACGTCCTGATACATTCAAACACTTACAAGATTACTTATAGCATTTATTATCACCTTCTCCTAAAGGTAAAATGGTGATTTTGCTTTTGCTTGTGTGTGTGTGTGTGTGTGTGTCTGTTATTTTAGCAAAATATCTCATCAACTGAACAACAAATTTTACTGAAGCTCTCAGAAAGTAATCACTGGATGCATTTTTACAACTAATTTACTTTTAAATTGTTATTATCACCTGAGAGGAATGAAACCTATTATAAATTGCCACTACAGCTAAGCAATCTTAGCAGACAAAAATGGCTCTAACTCAGACAATTTTTTCAGATAAAATTTGGTGTGGCAGTCACTGAGCATCATCCCCAACATACAGGCACGGAATAATTTGTTTGTACCCTTTCATTGAAGAAAGAAAAACGTACAAAGGTCAGTCATGGACCACAGGAAGTTAAGGACAGAGTTGTTCCAGGAGCTTAGAAAGAAAATTATTGACATCATATTAAAGGTGAAGGCTAAAACATCGGCTCCAAGCAGCTTGATGTTCCTATGACTACAGCTGCACAGATTATTCAGAAGTTTAAGGTTCACAGGACTGGAGTTACCCTCCCTGGACAAGGCCACAAGGAATACTGAGGACAAACTGAAGAGATGGATAACACAAATGGTATTCAAATAGCCCAGAACAACTTCCAAAAAGATTAGAAGTGAACTCTAAGGTCACAGGTCATTGTTGTCACATTGTGCTATCGATCAATGTTTGAACCAAAGGGGACTTAATGGAAGACTTGAACAGGACACCAAATTATAAAAAAAGCAAGACTGGAATTTGCCAAAATACATATTAACAAGCCACAAAGCTTCTGGGAAAATGTCCTTGGACTGGAGCTTTTTGACAACAAGTCATATCAGCTCTATGTTCACAGACTCAAAACTGAAACCTACAAAGCAAAGAACCCTGTACCTACAGTGAAAATGGAGGAGGTTTGGTTCTGTTCCGAGGCTGCTTTGCTGTGTCTGACACAGGGTGTCTCGAGTCTGTTCAGGGTGCAATGAAATCTCAAGTCTATGAATGCATTCTGGAGTGAAATGTGCTGTTCCGTGTCAAAAAAGTTGGTCTCAGTCACAAGTCATGGGTCCTTCAACAGGATAATAACCCAAATACACAGCAAAAGGCACTGAAGAGAGGCTCAAAACAAAACACTGGACTATTCTAAAGTGGCCTTCTGAGCCCTGATCTAAATCCTGTTGAACATCTGTGGAAAGAGCTGAAACATGGAGTCTGCAGAAGGAACCTTCAAACCTGAGACAGCTGGAGCAAACTGCTCTAGTTGTATAATTCAAGAAGGCTGCCATAAGTTACTTACTGTTAAAAACACAGAAATAAATGTAACTCAGTCAATTTTAAATATACTGAGCTAAATGTGATGTGGTAGTAGCTGAGTCTACTACCACATCCAGTGTCAAAAACGTTGTAGCTGCTGAAGTAAAAAGGAAACGAGCCCTAGAACAATGTAGACCTAATTGAACTGGTAAAACAAAAATGTCTTCTTTTAATAAATAATTATCACTGTATCACCTTCATGAAGCATGAAACTTTCACTACACGCTCACTACTGCACATTTACCTGTCATAATCTCTTTTTTGGTGATTTTTGTGGTTATTGTGTACTATTTTGTTTTAATCTTTTTATGTTGACTTTTGTTTTAGTTTTTGAGATCTGTTGTGCTCAGTTTGTTTCCAGAATCTCCCTATGTTTTCAGTCATTTTTGTTGCATTTTCTCTGTCAGGCTTCTCAGTCCTGCCCCTTATTTCACACCTGTTCCTTGTAATCATTACACTCAGTTGTTGCCACTTACCTCACTACTCCCTCAGTACTTATACTCCTGGCTTTCATTCTATCCTCAGTCTAGCATGTTGTGTTATTCCCTATGTTGTTCTTCAAGATTTTGTTATTAGTGTTTGTGATCCTGCTGCCATAATAGCCTTTTGTTTTTGTGATTAGCCTCTTTGTAATTTGTCTGCTGCATTGCCAGCTTTTTTGTTTTTGTTATTATTAAATCTTTGTTTTTTTCTTTGAGTCCTTGTGAGAGTCTGCATCCCTGGGTCACGTCTTCAACAGTTCCTGACACTGACGTGGCTTTTAAATCTATTTAAATGGATTATCAATTGTAACAAATATCCATCAGAGGCAGAAGTGACACATGGCAGATTGTGAAGGCCATGTTTTATAACTTATTGGAGTCAATTTAATTAGACTAAGGAGGGAGATTAATGAGTCTCAAGCTCAACTTTACTGTATTTATCGAAGACTTTTCAAACCTAAGCAAAACCAAAGTACTTCACAAAACAAACCATAAAAAAACAAAACCCACAAGAAATTAAATTTTTAAAAATGCACATTGCATGCTGCCTTGCATGCAAAACTTTTAACCCCTACATCACTTGCGGCACCTGGACCAGGGGCAGCAGAACTTGTGCCAACAAGATCAATCCAATAGGCCTAGGGACTAAGGGGTTAAACTGAAACCTTGCATAATCTATTATTGCTCAGAGATGACTCTCAGCTACTACCACACAAATGCTTAGCTCAATATCTGTAGAACTGACTAAATATAGCCATTTGTGTGATTGCTAAACTTGCAAACAGCTGGGTGATAATAATACTTAATAAAGGTCTAGTATTTTATATATCCTAAAGGAAAACATGGGAAATTAAAGAGAATACACATTTAATTATATAATGATAAACAAACATGCTTTGCTTCTTCAGTTCTTCAGTTAATGCCAGAGTTTTAAGCAAAGATCTCAATCAATGTGTAGAACTCATAGAATGTGTTGAGGACAACTCAGCTACTACCAAGCCTAATTTTAGCTTTTTGACTGTACATTTGTCTGAGTTATAGATATTTTTGTTTGCTAAGATTGTTTAGCTGTGCCAGCCATTTTGAATTATGTTGACTCTAAAAGGTAATCAGTTTAATATTATCATCCATTGATTAGTTTAAAATCAGTCCAGTGGTTCACTTGATATTTTGCTCACAGACAAAGTTGACTCCAATACTAAATGTGGACGGATCTATAAGTCAGGGGCTTTGAAGCCACATGTTGCTCAGCAGCCCTTCTCAAATGGCTTCTTGCAACTTTGATTTAAAAAGACATGAACCAGAGTAATGTTTAAATTTGAAATGACAATAATAACAGGTACTTTTATCAGTTTTCCCATTAACATTTTTGCAGTTTTGCATTTGGAATTTCTGCTGCAGAATGACCTGCACTCAGGTCACTCACGAGGGTTGCGCTGTCTATATGAACTTATTTTATCTTAACCAACATTTTATACTAACATATGAGTTAGTATAAAGGTCCTGTGTAAACAGCTTACCATCATTCCAGTACTAGAATGACCTAATTATGACTTGAGTTTCATTAAAATATAATTTAAATGCAGTTAACACTTTATTGTTGAGGTAATAGATTGGTAAGTTGTCCCCTGTTTTGTTTATGCAATTTTCTGAACAAGCACAATTGTTCTCCAAATTTACCAGAGAATAAATATTTTTTTCATCATACGTGACGCAAACGTGTTTGTTTACCTATAGAAAAAGCCTAAATGACTAAAAATAGGTCAACAATGGTGATGTCCATGGATACGTCATTAGATATTATCATCATCATCATCCTAACCCTGCTTGTGTCAAGTCAAGTCCAAAGTTGGGTGTCCAACACTACAATGTTACAAGCTATAGCTTATGGACACAAAAGACAAGAAATGCCAAGATTCTAAATTTGGGCCAGACCTTGTCTGGCCTAATACAATCTAGTAAGCAATTTATAAGCAGCTTATAAGCAAATCACAGACTAGTGATAAATTAATATTTAAGTTATAATTGTTCTGAACGTTAGACTAAAGCTGACTGGTATAACTAGTCCACTCTAGACTAGAGTTTTTGTCCACAATTAGCAGCAGATTCACTCTTATATTTCCACCTAAATGTTTTCTCCGAGATTCTACGCTTGTCCGATTCCGTCATATTTGTTTCCCTACACAGACTACAGCCAGCCTAATGTAAGTCATTCATGTGAGTCAATCCTCTACCTGGTCTTCTTTTAACTGCTGAGTGCTTTGTTTACATTGAGTGCATACTCAAAATATTTCAAAATTGTATATCAATATACCATGTCTGGATAATAACTGAAGTTATTTCTTTCAAACTGCACCTTTGATGTAGTTCAGGATAACCTTTTTATGTTTTATTTTATAGTTTGCATTGAGTACTTTAAAAATAGGATTGCAACATTTTTTATTTAAGGACATTCATATAAGGATATTCATTAGTTTTGAGAGATTAGAATGCAACTTAATACTATACTTCTTTAGTAGGCATCAATATTTTGTACTTGTAAAATGCAAAATGTGTAGCTGTGAATTAAGTTTTGTAACCTTGGAAACCAAAATGTGTGAGAATTTCATCTTTGTGCGTGTTTGTGTGTAAAAACAGATTTGTATTTGTAAAAAAAAAAAAAAACAAATGGAAAACTTACAATCAATCAATCAACTTTATTTATATAGCACATTTTAAAAACCACAGGGGTAGCCAAAGTGCTGTACAATAGATAGAAAGAAAATAAAGAAAAAACGGAAAAAAGGAAATAGATAAAACAAATAAACAGATAAAAAAGATAAATAGATAAAAAGAGACATACACATACGGGTTCACAGCAGGTATGTTTTAGGTGCCAAGAAAGACAAAAATCTTGGTGTGTTAAAAGCCAAAGTATAAAAGTGTGTTTTTAAAAGAGATTTAAAAACAGGAAGAGAGGAGGCCTGTCTGACACTCAGGGGTAAATTGTTCCAGAGCTTGGGAGCAGCAACAGCAAATGCTCTGTCGCCTCT
>NC_051433.1:28746927-28762665 GCF_001649575.2 Kryptolebias marmoratus | reverse complement strand
ACAGCAACTCGGTCCAAACAACATAACTTCTGTCTTTTTCTCATTATAACTAAGGAAATTAAAAGAAAACCATGCTTTAATATCGTTAAGACAGTGTGTAATTTGCTGAACTGTATTATTTTGTGCCAAGGGAAAATAGATCTGGCAATCATCAGCATAGCAGTGGAATGAAATGCCATGCTTTCTAAAAACAGAGCCGAGGGGGAGAAGGTAGAGAGCAAAAAAAGAGGGCCAAGGATTGAGCCCTGGGGAACCCCATATGGAAGAGGAGCTGTGGAAGACACAAAATTGTCAATTTTTACACAGACTGTTTACAAACTGTTTTTTAAAGGTCTGTTTACAGACACAGAGCAAAAGACTACATGTACAACTCCTGCCTGTGAGTTTCATTTCGGATGTACGAATTTTGACCCAAGTTTTCTTCTTCTCAGCTGATTCATCAGTGTCATGTCAATCACATATTTCACAATCCAATCAGAGAACAGATAGGTTTGGCTGTGGAGTTGGCACTTTACTGTACTGAGCTGCAGGTCCTGGAAAGGCAGTATAGTTTCAAGATAGAGGATAACAACAGCACCTCTGCAGCTCAGTTAGGCATTACTTTATGGTTTAATGGGACAAAAACAAAATCATTGTCCAGATATATATAGTTTTGAATATTACATTTGGTTACTATACTCTGTAACGTGCAGATCAAAGAAGTTGCTTCCATTTAAATAAAGCACAGTATCTGATGTTGTCAACATATCTCATATATTGTATATATACACTGCTCAAAAAATAAAGGGAACACTTAAACAACACAATATAACTCCAAGTAAATCAAACTTATGTGAAAGCAAACTGTCCACTTAGGAAGCAAGACTTACTGGCAATCAATGTCACATGCTGTTGTGCAAATGGAATACACAACAGGTGGAAATTATTGGCAATTAGCAAGACACGCTCAATAAAGGAGTGGTTCTGCAGGTGGGGACCACAGACCACTTCTCAGTATCTATGCTTTCTGGCTGAAAGCATAGGTCACTTTTGAATGTTGGTGGTGCTTTCACACTCGTGGTAGCATGAGACGGCCTCTACAACTCACACAAGTGGCTCAGGTAGTGCAGCTCATTCAAGATGGCACATCTATGCGAGCGGTGGCAAAAAGGGTTAGCTATGTCTGTTAGCGTAGTGTCCAGAGGCTGGAAGTGCTACCAGGAGACAGGCCGGTACACCAGGAGACGTGGAGGAGGCCGTAGGAGGGCAACAACCCAGCAGCAGGACTGCTACCTCCGCCTTTGGGCAAGGAGGAACAGGAGGAGCACTGCCAGAGCCCTGCAAAATGACCTCTAGAAGGCCATAAATGTGCATGTGTCTGCACAAACTGTTAGAAACCAACTCCATGAGGATGGTATGAGGGCCCGACATCCACAGATGGAGGTTGTGCTCACAGCCTAAGACCATGCAGGACGCTTGGCCAGAGAACACCAGGATTGGCAAATTCACCACTGGCGCCCTGTGCTCTTCACAGATGAAAGCAGGTTCACACTGAGCACATGTGACAGACATGACAGAGTCTGTAGAGAGTGGAGAGCGATCTGCTGCCTGCAACATCCTTCAGCATGACTGGTTTGGTAATGGGTCAGTAATGGTGTGGGGTGGTATTTCTTTGGAGGGCCGTACAGCCCTCCATGTGCTCACCAGAGGTAGCATGACTGCCATTAGGTACCGAGTTGAGATCCTCAGACCCCTTGTGAGACCATATGCTGGTGCGGTTGGCCCTGGGTTCCTCCTCATGCAGGATAATGTTAGACCTCATGTGGCTGGAGTGTGTCAGCAGTTCCTGCAAGATGAAGGCTTTGAAGCTATGGACTGGCCCACTCGTTCCCCAGACCTGAATCCGATTGAGCACATCTGGGACATCATGTCTCGCTCCATCCACCAACGTCACGTTGCACAACAGACTGTCCAGGAGTTGACGGATGCTTTAGTCCAGGCCTGGGAGGAGATCCCTCAGGAGACCATCCGCCACCTCATCAGGAACATGCCCAGGTGTTGTAGGGAGGTCATACAGGCCACACACAATACTGAGCCTCATTTTGACGTGTTTTAAGGACATTACATCAAAGTTGGATCAGCCTCTAGTGTGTTTTTCCACTTTAATTTTGGGCGTGACTCTAAATCCAGGCCTCCATTGGTCAATAAATTGGATTTCCATTGATAATATTTGTGTGATTTTGTTGTCGGCACATTCAACTTTGTACAGAACAAAGTGTTCAGTGAGAATATTTCAATCATTCAGATCTAGGATGTGTTATTTGAGTGTTGCCTTTTATTATTTATTTTTTTAATTTTATTTTAATCTTTTTTTTTTTTTTCAAAGATCTGGGTGTTCTATTAATTGGGTGCGTGATTGTGCTAATTGTGAGAAGTCTTTTGAAAAAAAGGGTTTGTTTTCAAAATTGTGCCTAAGCATTCAGGGAAAAAATGTAACAAAAATAAAAGTCAGGACAATAAACATAATTTTAAAAAGTGACCTGGGCTAATCTATGAAACAGTTTTATCCTATTGGCTGGTTGGTTCTACAGGACCACAGCACTATGACATTCATCTGAACTGAGGAATACATACATTCCTTCTCAGTCCAGGGCAGTGGTTGCCCATTCCTAGTCCTGGGGATGAGGTGGGGCTGTACTTTTAGATGTTTCTCTGCTTTGACACAACTGACTTGAATAAATGAGTCAGGGTTTCCCCCAGTGTATTATAAGCCTGGTGGCCCACCAGGCTTTACTACGCCCACCACCAGGCTAAGCTCCGCTTGTTTATTGTAAAATACGTAATTTTTTATACACTTTTTTTTCCATCCGCACCCCCAAAAGTATAAATCTACGCGTTGATCACCGCCTGAGAGTGCGTGCGCCAACAGTGACGCATTGGTGCTGTCCCCACCCCTGTGCGAAGCCTCCCGCGGTGTTGTGTGGTTGTATACCTCCTAATTTTTTTTTAAGTTTGCACGGACAGTGCACGACTGTCGGACAGTGCACGATTTCGATGTTCTAGCGGTGCTGGTTTGCCTGTATCTCTATATGAGAGATCACAAAGATAATCAAACGGCCCAAAACTAATGGAAGGAGATTACTGCTGCAGCCGATAAAAATAGTGCTTACAGATGGATGGATCGCAACTATTGCAAATAAATCAAATAAATGAATGAAAGTCAGTCTGAATGCTTTAAGTTTAAACATCATCTCTGTATTACAGGCAGAAAATCTCCTTTTTTTTTTTTTAAACCGTATTTCCACTGGTCACGTAGTGTACTGCCCTCTGTCTTTTCGGAGAATACTGCACCGACGTAAGCTCCTAGTATAAACGTCTCCACCGCGCGCTGTTCGTGGAGCCCCAATGAGCCCTGAGGCCAAGCCTGCTTCAGCTATCGCTGGAGTTAGCAAGTCGTCGGAGCCACAGCCATAAACACAGAACGATCAGGTTTAACCAAAAGTGGTTAGTTGAGCCAAAATTCCGCAGGTGGCTTTACAAGACCGAACATGGTAAGCATGTACTTAGTGAAAATATTAATATGACTCATGCTAATTTATCCTTTTTTAACAGTAAAATTATGCTGTTAAATTCAGCATTAGATGTTTTGTTGTTCCATGTAGTGATCCAACATGCAGCCTGTGCCACAAAAAGCACAGTACAGTAAAGCATCTGTCTGTTTTTCAGAGTTCTCTGTTGTTATTCATTGGCCTGGAAATGAGACGTGTGTTGGTGCTTTGTTTGCACTTTTTCATTTATGTTCATTTACTTTATTTGTAACTTAAATTAGGATTCAAATTAGGTGCAAACAATTAGTATTTATTTTAATTGTTTTTTTGTTTTAAAAAGTATTTCAAAAGTGCCTTTTTGTAAAACTGTAGTTGTGTAAATATTTGACACAAATATCTTACAGTATCACATAATAAATAGCTATATTTTCAACTTTCCTGTCGACTTTAATAATTTTTTTTACTAAATCACGGAAGGCTGGCGGTCAGCCGGCGATCGGCCACCTACCACCAGGCTTAGCCTTTTTTCTGGGGGAAACCCTGTGAGTGATTAACAGGCTTCTGTAGAACTTGATGAGCAGCTGAAAATCAGGGACACAATTTAGTTGTGTCCCTGATTTTCAGATAACATCCAGCTGTACTGCTCCTTTAAGGACTCTTGCTCCTTTAAAGCTTTTTTCAAATGTCTGACAGAAAACTTGATAAGACAGTGTCTGATCATTACCTCAGACAGATTAGTCCTACTAATCAAATTGTCCATTTAGACTCAGCTGTCAAGTCTAGGTTGAGGAATTTAAATTACTGTAACACACCTTTTACCTGTTTTAATAAAAAAGTCCTTGATTGTCTTCAACTGGTCCAGTGCTCCTGGACCAGCTGAGTGGTCCTGTTCATTTAACATGAATAAACAGAACACACTTGACTCCTGTTTTAATGTTTCTTCCGTGGTTATCTGTTAAATTTAGATTTCTTTTTTAAATATTGGTGTTAACTTTTGTGGCTCTACACGATCAGGTGCCTGAATATATTTGCAGTGGAATGAATTCCCCTTAAATTTTCTGCATTGATAGTCTTTTAAAAAGCAACTGAAGATGATTTTATCAAACCAGCACATCTAACTGACCTTAGCAAACACTAAATTGCTTATAAATTAGTCAGTTTTACAGATAAAGAGATATAATGTTGTGTTCTACTGAGTCCTTATATACAATTTACATACTCAAAGAGCTAGTATATTTTCAAGATCAAGCAACATATAATGTCATTTACAAGGTTTGACCAAAACAGTTATAACTCTATTCCTTCTCAACATAAGATGACCTTAGTTTAAAACTCAAGCATGAAAGATACAATACAGAGCTTAAATGATTTATGCTGCAAAATCCTGCTGTCAACAATCTCAATTACCACATCCCATTTACTACAGAGTAATCTGAGAGAAGAAATGCATGTGTAAAAAGCCTTATATAAAACTTTATAAATTTTTATTATTAAAAAAAACTACTATAGGCTTTACAGAATCAGGCAGAGCAGACTGGATTTTATGGCTAATATGGAGTATGCGTGTGACTTTAAAAAACCTAATTACTCTATTTTCTGTGATTTAATGTTTTTTTCATACTTTCCATTGTGATTCACTGGGTTTATTTACTGAGAAAAAAATACACCACATGTCTCTGAATCTTATTTCTAGCACTCCATGATTACACTCTTCCTTTGTTGAGTGTCCTTAAACACTGTTTGTCCGTGTCCTTGCTAATCTACTTGTATCAGGATATAAACTCTGTGCTAGTTTGTAGTCATTGTGAAGCATATTAATCAGAGGTGCAAGCCAACAAAGATGAGTGTTTTAGATTTTTAAAAACTAAGTAACCAGTCAGGCACCAATGTAAAAAGTAAAGTGTTTTAATTTGGTCTCACTCTAAATGTCAGTGATGATGATTTTTGATCTTTTAAAAACAAAAACTAGGAAATCTGGAATAAAACAGAAAACATGAATAAAAAGCACTGACTAAATAAATCACATGATTTATCTACCTGTTTAAGACAATATCTCTGAAAAGTAGTTGGTGATTAAAAATTAAAAACTAAAAAAAAAAGAATAAAAAGAGAAAATTTTCCATTGCTATCTCCCTGAACTGTTTGCAACCAGGTGACCATCAAACCTTGCTGCCACATTTTGCAAGGCCAATGTTTATTAATCATGGCCTATTTCCATATGCACAGTTTACAAATCTGTATTCCAGGACATGCACACTATTTTGTTGCCCATATCACACCCGCCACAGCCCACTTTGTACTTTGACAGCTGGTCCCAGGTTTATGGTTTAGTCCACTAGAGCAGTGATTCTCAACCCTGGTCCTGGAGGGCCAAACACAAAGACGCTAACCTATTCGCGCATTCACATATTTAGTTTAGTTTTACTCTTATGGGCTCCCCCTCCTCTGAGTCATTGTCACTTAATGAATACTTCCTAACAAGGACAAAATGTGAGCTGTTTTGATCACACATTTTAGGGTGTGAATGGCTGTGAAACTGCCCAGAGAAATAAGTCGAAGCTGCACTGTAGGCGTTAAAAAGATGGAACCTGAGGCCAGACAACGTCCTGAGTTTAATGTTGGTGTTTCCATGTTTAATGTAGATGGCTTCTTTCACTATGTCTTCCCTGCCTAAAATGTGCATGTTACTGTCCTTACAAGAGTGTCCCTTGTCCTTGACATGTACATGCACTGCTGAGTCTTGACCTGACTAGGTGCTCTTCTGTGTTGTGCCATTTGTTGTGTAGTTGCTGTTTTGTATCTCGAGTACAAAAGTCTGAATATTTCTCACTGCTCTGGTGCAGAGAATTACATGATCAGGTAGATACACATGCACTGTGAGAAGAGTGCATAGCTGTACATAGTACACAACAAACTGCTGTGTATAATAGCAAAGTAACCAGTCTTGATGACATCACTGCACAAGCTTTATATGCATGTCATCCTTTTCAGGGTTGCATGGAGATGGAAGAAGGTAGTCTTGCTGGCATGAAAAGCTGTAGTGGATATGCATTCCTTCAAAAAATGCCATGTGTTTAATTTCTTTTGTGGTGTGCCTGGGTTAAATATTGGCAAGAGACTTTGCACGCACCTGTTAGATTTTTTTTTGGGTCAATGCACACCAGCATGTATGAAGCACATACAGAGACACACCAGTATAACCCCCAAACCACCCACCCACGCACACACACACATTTTAAAGGCAACTAGCAAGAAAAAAAACTAAGTGTTTTGCCAGCTGTCATCCATCAATTCTAAAACAAATCGTTCCCCCTGTGTTGACAACATATTTGTCCTAGTCACTGGAGCACATACCAACTTATTTACATTGCTGATGTACTGATGTTTTTTTTCTGCAGTTGCAGCTTGATAGATGTGTTGATGAAAGGTGAAAAGAGGTGATTTGGTGATGTAAAGCCTAATTCTGGGAACTAAAATTGGGTCCTACCAGGGTAATACATCAAAGGGAATTAAAAAGTGATTGTAGTGTGTGCGGTGTGTGTGTTTGTGTGTGTGGGTGGGTGCATGTGTGTGAGTGTGTGCATGTGACAGAGTGTGTGTGTGTGCATGTGAGAGAGTGTGTGTGCTTCTGTTGTGCAAATGGGAGAGAAGAAAAAGGAAATGGTTAGGTTTGATAGTGTCAGGATAACAAACAAAACCACACACAGAAAGAGAGAGAGGACAGATGGATTGGCTTCTGGACAAAGGGAAAAAAGGAAAATAAATGGAAAGAATAGCTTCAAACTCTCATTAACCTTAGCCTGATTCAAACTGCCCCAACACACACACATGCACACAGTTTCTCTCTGAAGGGGGTGGCCTTGACTTAGTGCCTGAGTGGTCATCTTGAAACTGGAAGATGTGTTGACATGTCCCTGAGCAAGACAATAAATGTTCCTTCACACACAGTGTGTCATGCTTATCAGTCAAAATGCACTGCATTTACAAATTATGAATACATAAAATGAGTACCATGTTTGAGTGAAAAAAGGTGAATGACAAACACAATGTAACAACACACTCACAAACTAGATAATGTTTAGAAAAAAAGCATTAAAAAGGCACTGTAAAAGTATGAAACACTTAACGTTTACCCTTTCTCCTCTGTGCTTCCAAAGCACTCAAAGGCAAAGTAAGGGTGAATACTAGTAATCATGGGTTTCATTTCAGATAGAGGATAGATGGGATCAAGGAGAACAAATCCCTTTGGCTCAGACAGAATCATTCTGAGCGTTCTGACCAGTTACAAATGTGACAGAATTGATACAACTACCAATGTTTGATTCTAACCTAGCAATAATTCCACTAAAAGGGGAAAATAAATGATAAAAAGTGATCAACATCTCAAAAATAAATGTAACTCAGCTAAATGTGTGAAGCTAACAGGTATAGTTTCAGAATACAAAGGAGCAAATGACAGACTACTCTACATAAAGAAAAGTTATTTAGATTCTTGTAATTACTAAACGAAAGTTATGTTGTCAGCATGTTCCCAGGCAAAATGTCAAAGCACAACCTGCTGGTGCAGTAAAATAATCATATTACAAATGGCTTGTTTTACTGCACCCACAGCAACGATCCGGTGCCCTGCTGGAAATGATGATTACCTCTAAATCAGTCATGAGGAACCGAACAGCTGTAAAGTCAAGAGGAATAGGATACCAGTATTGGATTACTGCACTTTGGAAGAAAAAGACACAAGTTTTACCAAAAAAAAAGTTTTGATCTTTTTTTTCTTCTGAGTTTTTTAATTTTTAAAGTTAAAGCTTTTATATGTCAACAAGGTCTGGGGTGTATCCCGCATTTTGTCCAATGACTGCTGAGATTGGCACCAGCTCCCTGCAACTCTGAATAAGAAAAATAGACTAAACCGGATGGATGGAAAGATGCTGCAGAGAAAGATGCTGAACACAGATAATATTGGTAATAAATATACTTTGGTTAATTGAAGCTTCCAAGGTGAATGTTGTTCTGTCATTTGAAGCAAGAAGTTGACCAAATTAAACCTCACTGGACCTCTGTTTTCAGATGTAATAGGTAAAGATATGAAACTTGTAAGAAGATATTTAACCTGGTTAACTTTAACCTAGATGGCTTGGTTGACTGTTTGACAATGAGTTTGGGTTCTTAAAATTACAATAGTTGTTACTAGCTTGCTGACACTAAGATCAGTTAGTGCCAGCAAGCTAGCCAAAGCTGTAATTATCTAATAACCCTGATTTAGGTTTTTTTTTTATTGCAACATTTTAGAACAAATTTGTTATTTTAACCAAATTTTGGGGTAGAAAACTTAACCCAGTATGCTGGTCAAATTGATAACCCAATGCAGCAGAGTTAAACCTGCCCAGGGTTTGACCTGAGATGGCTTACAAACTAGATTGTTTTAAACCCAGCAGTTTTTAGTGTGCAACTATGTGTCTATCTATGTGTGTGCATTTATTAGTCTGTCTGTCAGCAAAATATCTCATGAACCACTGAATGGATTTTAATTAACATTTGATTAACATTTGGAATCAACTCATTTCAAAATGGCTGCCACATCTACTCAACTTTAGCCAAAACAAGATTGCTCCAACAGTTTTAGAGATATTGAGCTTAAATTTAGTGTGGTAGTAGCTGAGAGTCACCCCCAACACATACTCCAAGCACTGACTTATCTCACCAAATCACATGACATTGCACATGTTATTTTCAAGGTTTGACTTTAACGGCACTGTCTTTTGTCAACATAAGATGATCTTTGTCTAAAACGCTGACATGAAAGTTGGCGAGCTAAGATAATTTATTATTTAAAAAAATTATTTCAAAGGTAACTTCAAGTAGATTAATATAAGTGCAACCACAGTTTTATCTATGTGTTGTTTATATGAGCACATTTTCTAATTAATCTGTACATCAGTCAATATCTCACATTACGAGCACCTTATACCACATAAAAAATACAGACTAACTGGTATTCATCCACCCCAAAAAAAATTTGTTATTTTGTCATTTTCTGACATATGGAGCTCTCTAAGGCTGCCTGTAAATGTGTTTCTTTTTTGTGGTGTTCTGTACTTTTTTATGGATGCATTTATTCAAGGTAGCATGTTAAATCATCATCTGACTTAAACTGTGGCTTTTTTTAGTGCCATTAATAAACATATGTGTTCAACAACAGCAAAAATATGCATCAAGAGATTCAAAGCATCACAGGCTGCAAATTCAGGAGCCCCCCCCCCCACTGTGTGTGAGGCCAGCTCTGCCAGATGAACTTAATACATTGTATGCTTACTTTGATCCCTTCAACAGTCACCTTTAAGATCTACCCCGCCTGCAGGAGCCCTGCCACTATCAGTATCTGCAGCAAATGTGAGAAAAATCCTGCTGAGAATGAATATGAGTAAAGCTGTTGGTTCCTGGCAGTGCTGTGAAAACATTTGCCAATTAGCTACCCAGAGTTATTACTGACATTTTTTGACCTGCTTCAAGAAAGTCAACATCCTTCCTGAAACGTCAACATCTGCTGTGTAAAGTTTAAATGACACATTCCACTCAGATGAAGTGCTCAGTTTTGTGCATCAAAAATGAATGATATATAGGACAGCTCGGATTATCGCCAATTTGCATTCAAAGCTGTCAGATTCACACGTGATGCCATCTCCACTATCCAGTCAGTATAAACATGCGTTAAAATAACACCATTTAGATTAAGATACTGTGATTCTGCATTTATTAGTCTTCTTGAATAAAAAGTTGGACTTACATTTTACCTTTGCAGTTATATCTCCTTCAGTCCAGAGCTCTGCAGAGTTATGTGTTCAGACCCTTTGGTTAATTCTGGAAACAAGACTGTGTACCCAGAAATGAGAAGAACTATACTGAAGTGTGATAATGAAGCACCAGTGTGGGTTACAAACAAGGGTTGTGCATCTCTGGTCAGTGGCCAATATAATACGTATCTTGATACACAGACAAAAATCCAATACATTAAATATTCATCAATTCAACAGTTTTCACTCAACACACTGAAACTGAACTCAACATAACAAACCAAAGAAAAATAATATATATATTTTAATAAAGGAAATATATTGACTACCTAGTAAAAAAAAACATTCATCAACAGGTCTTGTTTAAGTATTTAAAACCCTTTCATAAATCAAACTCAATGAACAAACTTGAGTGGTAGTGAAATCAGTTTTTAAAAAAAGGTGAGCACATATTAATAACTTAATTAACTTAGCATAACAATACTGCTGCCACATAAATGAAACAAAAGTAACCATAACTAAATTTAAATAATGTGAAGCAGGTGCAGCCATTTATTGAGACATGAAAGTTTGAACTTCATTTTGATTTTATTTAAAAAACTTTGCACTAAATGTGAAACTAAGATAAAAACAGTTCATTTTGAGATTCCAGCTGATGGAGTCAGGAATTGGAGGGTGATGTTGTGTTTATGAGTGATTTTTTTAACTGGACTTATCTCTTAAAGTTCCAAATGGTTCTTGTTAACTTTAACTTTTTTACTGCTGGACATTACAAAACAAACTTAGGTTAAAAAATAGGATAAAAGGAGACAAGGAGAGAGACCAGGATGGAAGACAAAGACAAATACAGACTGTGCAAAGAGTCATGGCCCCTCTAATTTCATCAAAAGTGATGAGACATCAACTTATCATCAGCCAGTCAGAACCTGACAAGGTAAGGGACTTTAGTGTCTGCAACTTATCTTTTCCTGTTCAAAAGAGGTTCTGTTAGCAGGATCTCTTATACAGAGAACAGTTGTTAAATAGATAAGTGTAGGTCAGGGGTCAAAAAAGAAGGGATGCCTTCAAGCCACATACCACACCAACTTTATCTATGTGTTAAATTGACAGAATTGTAGGTTTTTTGTTTCCTGAGGTTGATTAGCTGTGGCAGCCATCTTGAAAAAAGTTAACTGTAAAAGTTAGTCAATTGTAAATGTCAACCCACTGATTACTTACTTTGTAAAGGGATTCCAAATTTTTGGAGTGATTTATAAGATATTTTGCAAATGGTACAGACAAACATGGCTACGCATGCACACATGCGCAGACGCCGGCAAAAACATGATCACTCCATCTTTGGCTTCAGCAGTTGGCAAAAATAATCCTATAATTTTATAGAAAGTGAATTGTTGGTGCTAAAGTACCTAAGTTTAGTAGATTTTTCTAGAGTCAAAAGAAAAACCTAGCAGCAAAATACAACAACAATTAAATTAAAACCCATTCTAAAGCAGCCTGTGTTTGACATACAAAGACGTCATTTCTCAGCCTTACACATACAGCTTTAACTTATAGGGAAGTAACACCCCAAGTCACACTTATTAAGTGCCAAGACAAACCTTGTAAGTTGATGTATGACAAACCCTGAAAATCTTTATCTAAAATGATCTGGGACCAACAAATTCATAATTTATTTTGATTGAGTCTTTTTAATATTTCAAGCATAATTAATAAGCAGGGGCATCACTTTCACTCAACAGAAAAATATAACACACAATGTCAACAGTAGACAAATGAGACAGGGCGTCCTGCTCTAGTTTGCTTTTTAACATACACACACTCATAAACGTGTTTCTTCACACATATACACACTCAGATGAATGAGACAGCTCGCCTGGGGCGTCGCCTAGTGTGCAATCAGTCAAAGAACAAAAAATGAGCTCATACATTCACGTGTACAAGTTTGTGAGTGATGTGCTGGAGTATAAATGTGGAAGAAAAAGACACTCCGAGGAAGAGTGTACATCTGTGTCACTATTAAGCTCAAATTCAACTCTCAGTTTAGAAAGATTTAATTCAAAATCAAGAACAAATGTGTTCCAAAGCAGAGCTGGATCTTCTCGGGTTGATGATCCCTGCAGACTAAACCATTAGAAAAACTATAACGCCAACGCAGTCCCATGAGTGTATGATCGTGTGTGGTGGCTGGATATTATCGGTGCACAGTGAAGAAGAATGGTTCCAGAGTACAAACAGCTTGCTTTAAATAAACCATAATCTGTTACAGAAACAGCAGCTGTTTCAGCTGATGCCTCCTCCTTCGCCTACAGCGAGAATGTTCTGCTCAACTGGGTAACACTTGTACATGAACAGGGAAATATAGAAGCCTTAATAATCTCATCCAGTGGTAATAAAACTGGGCTAATCCAAACCACCATTTCTAAAGTTCATTTGGTTAATACATATAATATATAAAACACACAGCACTGACAAGCTATTAAACATATTGTGAATAATCCAACCTTACTGCCAGGAAAAAAAAAATCATTATCATCAAGTACTTATAAGATTTTGTTTTTTTTTTGTTTGTTTTTGTTTTTTTAATTTGACAGCCTGAACTTAATGATGGATGAGAAGTTATAACTCATTTTTCAGCCTTGGAACAATTCCAATCCTTTGGATCAAACAGACTCTGTTGAAGTCAGAATTAGAGTGCAACCAGCATTGTGTCAACAAATTGCTCTTTAATATTTTTCTTTAACAGAAAAATATAACTGTTAACTCTTCTATATTGCCTTTTTAACTTCATCTAGATTTTTTCTGCGAAGTACTTGAAAATGTGTGCGTCATTCACCCACACAAACACTTATTCAGACCTGATATTATAGATTTTTACACTAAATAAGCAGCCCTTTTCTTTTTTAATTACACACCGGCTGAAACATGGACTGCACTTAAACACTTGTGCTGACAGCTCACCACCAAAAGAAAACAGGAAAAAACAACAGTTTTATAAAGGTGTTATCTTAAGTTGTACAAAAAACCGTGACCAGCCTTTATCTCAAGTATTTTAATTGTCAACTGATTGTCGTCTAATTAAAAAAAATGTAACTGTAAACAGAAAGGAAAAAAGTCATTATTAGACCAACTGTTACGTCATGATATTCTTACGTCATAGTATGAAATAGGAAACAATGTGTAAGGTCTAACTGAAAGGAGTTAATCCAAAACTTTTTGTGGACCATGTTTTTGCTCATTATCTATAGGTTTGCTTAACCCTCCTGTGTCCTTTGGGTCCTACAAGGGCTTCTACACCTCTCTTCATCTCTCTCTCTTTTGAGGGCTTCAGGAGACAAGTATATCACTGGGCTGCGACATCTGAGGACTAGTTTGTGACTCAAATTTGACTCAGTATTGCAAGAAAACACAATTTTTTTGCTGCAGTGTCACTGAATTCTAAATGTTTGATTATAAGTGACCAGTGAGCTGTGTGACCAAATTTTAAGAAGTCAGTTTTTGAAAATCACAGCTTATTTTTGTGTGCTCAGCTTGCAAAACTGTATTATAGGCTCTGCACAATAATCGCTGCCCACCTCAGCCCACCTTACCTTGCTTTTTAACCACCTTGGCAGCCACTGCCACATTTATGACTTAATTTACTAAAGTACACTTTTGTATGCAGATTAAGACCAGTGTGAGACAATTATTTTTCATCATCAGCATGGTTTCTAAACCTGTACATATTTTTTGTGAGAGGATAGGTCTAGTGCAGGTGTTAAAATACAGCTCTGGCACTCTTCAGATGGGTTAGACACACTTGTGACAGAACTGAGAAGGGCTTGAGACACTTGCAACAACAAATGAAATGAGTAAGTAATGTAAATATTTTCTAAATATGTTAAAAATTCAAACGACAAGACATTGAGCCTCTGTGACCAAAGCTAGGAAACTGAGAACACCCACAAATGTTGGTGAGACATTCTAGAGCTTCCCTCCTAAATGCTATTTGCCAACTAGTCACCAGCAGTCACAGCCCAGTCAGATAGTACCTTGAACAAGCGAGTCCTGAAAAACAGTCTTATTCCGTGAATTTTAAACGTGTTTAAAAAAAATTGTGCAACAAATTTACTCAGAAAATAGTTGCAAAGTTATTGTGGGTATCCAGGGACGGTAGGTATAAGTGGGCTAGTATGGCTAAGTCTTCCCTAGTGTTTACGATAAAAATGTTAAGATACCTAATAAACACAATTTAAAAATATTTTATCACATTTTGTGAAATTTACAACAAAACTGGTGCCAAACAGTCCCGAGAAAATTCCAAAGTCTTTCTAACGGGCTAACTTTTTACAGCCCCGTTCAGCCTCTTGTCCTGCCTGGTACAGAATGATTGACAGCTGTCTTGTCCCACACCCCCCGATTTGCTGCTCATTTGGGCTAATTTAGCTCAGCCCAGAGTCAGCCCAAGAATACAGGCTTTAGCCAATGAGGGTGGACGTATAATAACGTACATCAAGCGTGAGTGTACGTGGACTGAGTAGTTACAATGGCGAGCAAGATAAACATAAATGAGGTGGATTATTTAATTTCTTTTTCCTCAATGTTTTTTTGGGGGGAAACCAGAAATGAAGAGGTTGGGAGGCAGATAGACAAATTGATATTCAAAAAAGGAAAAGCAGCAAAACCAAAGTTTTTCTGTGACCTGGTTTCAGCGAAAGGACTGGCCAACAGCAAGTGTAGCTAACAAATCTTTAACGAGGTAGTTATTAACCTTATTGCATCCCAAGAAAATTGTTGGAGTGAGCTTGTCTTTAAAAAAGGTAGGCTTCATTAAAAAAAAAAGCACTTTCCAATATATCGTGTCTTGTTTGATTTTATTTTATCAATGTGATTAGTGATTGTGTCAAGGCATGTGGTGCAGTGTCATGCAAAGCTGTTTGTCTGGAAAAAAAATCATCTGAATGATTATAGGTGAAACCCTTAATGAAGTGAATGAAGTATTGGACAACTGAAAGAGGCTTTGTGTGAGCTTGGTTTTTGGTGGTGGTTTGTTTTAAGGTTGTCTTTGTGATGAAAAAGAACATAATGTCAATTTATAGCAGGTTTTCTTTATTTCAAATTAAATGCTTCTGTTGTTGGAATCCAAACTGCAGTGTTTTATTATATATCTGTTAGCCCACCCTACAAATATAACCACTAGCCGCCACTGCGGGTATCTCCAATCATCCATCCATCCATCCGTTCTCTTCCGCTTATCCGGGGTCGGGTCGCGGGGGCAGCAGCCTAAGCAGGGAGACCCAGACTTCCCTCTCCCCAGCCACTTGGGCCAGCTCCTCCGGAGGAATCCCAAGGCATTCCCAGGCCAGCCGAGAAACATAGTCCCTCCAGCGTGTCCTGGGTCTTCCTCTGGGCCTCCTCCCGGTGGGACGTGCCCAGAACACCTC
>NC_051433.1:28741920-28746345 GCF_001649575.2 Kryptolebias marmoratus | reverse complement strand
CCTCAACACCTTGGCTGCGCCTAGAAATTCTGTCCATAAACGTTATGAACAGAATCGGTGACAAAGGGCAACCTTGGCGGAGTCCAACTCTCACCAGAAACGAGTCCGACTTACTGCCGGCAATGCGGACCAAGCTCTGACAATTAAGTTTCTATAACTCTATCGCTGTATTTTGACAAGTGCTCTGACTGAAAACATTTAAGGCTACAGCCCTAAATGTCCAGGTTTAACCATGCTGATGATAAAAAATAATATTAAAGAACAAGTTTGAACCTGCCTATCTTCATCTCAGAAGTGTACTACAGTAGATAAAATCATAAACATGGAGGTGGTTTCCAAGGTGGGTACAAAGTAGGCCATGACAGGTATGATATCAGCAACACAACAATGTGCATGGCTTAGAATCCAGTTTTGCTAGCCATACACACAAAAGCAAGCTGTGATTTTTGAAAATTGACTGCAGAAAATGCATGAGATGGTGCAGTTAGTTTTATTTCAGTGGAAACACTTTTGCTTGGATGTTATAGTCATCATTTTACCTCCAGTGCAAAGGGAATAAAACCACATGGCAAAAAACAGCCATGTACTGATGCAGTCCTCTCTCGCCATGAACTATAAGAAAATAATTAAAGATTAAAATTGTTTTACCTTCCCATGAATTAGATTTTATTTTTACAACAAAGTTAATAAACAGTGTGTTTATGTTAGCTGAAAAACACATTTTAAATACTTCAACAGATGATCTGATTTATGCTTTTATGTTTTTATGTCTTGTGTTGTTGCAACAAGAAGAACGCTGGTAAATCACAGCTTTTTTATTATCCCCAGTCTGTTTGAAATATTGAGCAAACTTGCACTGCTCCTGGTAGACTGCTTTAACATTTAAAAAATGAGTTTGTTAGACCAGTTTTTGTAGATTAGCACAGTTTCCATATTTCCAACTCTAAACTCAATATTCCCTCAGAAACCATTCATGATACTAATATGTGCAACTTCGTAAATCTGCCTGCTTGTCTTAGAGTGATGGGTCTTAGAGTCTATGTGTTTGTTACTTCCTGGCTCAGGTAATGAAATATTTTGTTATCACAATGTCCAAATAAGTCTCTTAGAACCTCCAGATGATTTATAATGGTGCAGTGAGAGTTTCGACAGGAAGAACATTTCTTCCCTCCTAGGTTCTCTTTAGTGGTTTCCTGAAAATATCAGAGGAGAATTTAAAATAAATCCCTACACGTAAAGCTCTTAAAGAGCAAGTTTCATCATGTCTAAATTACCTTTATAGCACTATTTTATCTGAAAAGAATGCTTTGCTCAAAGACTGCAGGCTTATTTTATTTCTTCCCTAGGAACCAGCTCACAATGACTTTAAAAATTAGGCTTCAAGTTTTCAACTTTGATAAAGCTCATTATTAGAGGTGACTATGTGCTCTTGAGCAATGCTTACTTAAGATGCTGTAGACCTTTGCTAATAGAGGACCTCCCATGTTTTACTACATGCTTTATTTTTTCTCTTTTTTAATGCATTTGTATAGGATCATTTTATCTGGAAAAATATAGTGCTTTTCTTGTTAGTAGTAATGTTGCTAATGCTAAATCTTAATCAGTTAATGGAAATTTTGTGATGTAGCTAGACTTAAGAAGAGTCTAATGTCTGAGTCATGCATCCCTATCTAAATTTTGGTGCGGTAAAGTAGTGATGACTTCATGAGATTCTTTATAAACAAAATTATGAATTAACTTATTTTAATCAGGGAGAAAACTCACACTATCCTTCCTACTATTGCTTCTGATTCCCTATCAAATACAACAGCTTTAGAAATGTCACTAGAACCTTATTTGGATTTGGACTGTTTTTGTTCTTTTGAGCTCTCTGAATTGTCAAAAATAATAGCTTCATCCAAACTATCAACTGTTCAAATTAGTGTTTCCCTTAATTAATAATCCAATTTTAGACTTGCCTAATCGGTCTTTAATGAATGGTTATGTACCACAGAGCTTTAAGTTTGCTGTAATTAAACCTTGACTTTAGATGCTTTCCGCCCATCAGTTCCCCTCCCCCAGGACACCTGCGGATCTGTGCCGGCTCCCCTCCCAAGGCCAGCTGATAAAACTTTCCATCACTATCAGGCCTATTTAGGACAGTATTTGTGGGATTTCCACACCTCAATCTCGATGTCTTCACTGGCTACCTCTCTCTTCTGACCCTTCCTCCCTCCTTTCTTTTTTTTTTTTTGATACACTGACACTTTTAGTTGACCTTTTAATAAAATGTTTTTAAATGTTAGCTGGCCTTCTGTACTCTTAGTTAGCCTTCCAGTACCTTTAGTTTAGTTTAGTTTTAACTTAATATTGTTGTGTGTGTTTTCATGATTTTATTTAGATTATCCTAGCTCATTTTTTAAATATTGTTGTGTTTATGAGTCTGTATTTTTGTGTTCACATGTTGTAAAGCCCTTTGAATCACCTTGTTGCTGAAAAGTGCTATATAAATAAATTTGACTTGACTTGACTTAAGAAACATGATATTGATTCAGATGCTGGCACTGGTGAAAGTTACTAATGATATTCTAATGGCCTCAGAAAGTGAATTTGTATCTATGTTTTTCTTCTTAGAGCTCAGGGCTACATTTGATAAATTTGATAACAATATTCCATTACAGAGGCCTGAGCAAGATATTGGGATTGCAATAACAGCTCTGAACTGGTTTAAATTATATTTATCTGATACTGTAGATGTCACTTTGTTCATGTTAAAAATTAATCTTCTTCATGCACCAGTTAGTCATGGAGCTTCTCAGGATTCAGTGTTTAGACCCATACTTGTTACTTATATATATAAGTAAATACTCTTTACTTATATATATAAGTTAAGAGTATGAGTCTAAACACTGAATCCTGAGAAGCTCCATGACTAACTGGTACATGATGAAGATTATTTTTTATTAAAGTGTCTTCTGTGTCCTCCCTCTTCTCTCAAACTACCTCTATGTCCTCTCTAACTGCATCCATGTATTTTCTCTTTGTCTTTTTCCTGGCAGCTGCATCTCTAACATCCTTCTACCAATATACCCACTGTCCCTCCTCTGCACATGTCCAAACCATCTCAGTCTGGCCTCTCTAACTTTATCTCCCAGTCGTTCAACCTGTGCTGTACCTCTGATGACCTCATTCCTAATCTTATCCATCCTTGTCCCTCCCAAGGGGAACCTCAACATTTTCAGCTCTGCCACTTCCAGTTCTGTCTCCTGTCGTTTTGTAAGTGTGACTGTGTTCAAAACATACAATATAGCTGATCTTACCACTGTCTTGTAAATCTTTCCTTTGACCTTTGTTGCCACCATTCTGTCACAAATCACTCCTGAAACTTTTCTCCATTCACCCATCCTGCCTGGACTCTTCTTCATCTCTTTACCACACTCCCTGTTTTCCTGGACAGTTGACCAGAAGTACTTGAAGTCCTGCACCTTTGGGACCTCAGCTTCTTGTAGCATCATTGTTCCACCTGCCTCCCTCACATTCACACACATGTTCTCTGTCTTGCTACAGCTGACTTTCATTCCTTGTCTTTCAAGTGCATACCTCCAGCTTTCCAGCTTCTCTTCCACCTGTTCCCTGTTCTCACCACAGATAACATTGCCATAGTTATAGTCCATAAGGATTCCTGCCTGACCTCATCTGTTAGTCTGTCCATCACCAGAGCAAACAAGAAGAGGCTCAGAGCCGATCCTTGATGCAGTCCCACCTCCACATTGAAGCTATCTGTCACTCCTACTTCACACCTCACTACTGTCCTGCTGTCCTCATACATGTCCTGTACCAGTCTAACATACTTCTCTGCAGCTCCAGATTTCCTCATACAACACCACAGCTCCTCCATCGACACCCTGTCATATGCTTTTTCTAGATCCACAAAGACACATTGAAGTTCTTTCTGATCCTCTCTGTACTTCTCCATCAACATCCTCAAAGCAAATATGCCATCTATGGTGCTCTTTCTTGGCATAAAAACATACTGCTGCTCACAAATAGTCACCTCTAGAGATTATTCTGAACTACTCTAGCTAGTCTAAGTCTAGCTTCTACAGCTCTAAAAACATACTGCTGCTCACAAATAGTCACCTCTAGAGATTATTCTGAACTACTCTAGCTAGTCTAAGTCTAGCTTCTACAGCTCTCTTCCAGATCTTCATTGTTTGGCATATCAATTTATTTGCCCTGTAGTTGAAATTGGAACCAGTACACTTCTCCTCTCCTCTCAACTTAACTCTTCTTGTACAACTCATCATACACCTTCTGTTTTGCCTTTGCTACCTCCCTCTTTGCCCTATGTTGCATCTTCCTATTCCTGTCCAGTCCTCTCGCTGTCCCATGTAGGTAGGTAGGTAGGTACATTTATTTATATATCACTTTTCAGCACGAGGCGAC